>NW_024539277.1:0-259115 GCF_016758775.1 Suillus clintonianus | reverse complement strand
CGCGGCGAAACCAAACACAGGATCTCATCATCTCAGATTCGGTCCTCTAAACGTGGTCTCAGTGACCCTGCCTCCAACCCTGTTACCTCCTAAGTCGGACTCTGCATGGAAAGAGCCGAGCGCTGATCCCAAATTCGCGTTCTTTCTTCAAGAGGATGAGTTCAAGAACATGAAGTCCATCACTCAGGATTTTGACAAAACACTCCGGAATTAAGCGTCGGCTGCTCTCGCAGGTATGAACAGTTTGACTTTGAGGATATCTATGACCTCTATTTCCTGCAAAAATGGAGAACATTATCACGATGACATGCCAAAGTGCGGGATAAATCACGCGTGGACCTTGCAGCAATTAAGACAGTGACGAGTGCGTAAGACCACATGCCTGATCATCAAATTCGTCTGAATGGTCGTCGTGAAGGTGTCGCGATTCCTGTTTGACCATTCGTACACTTCCATGCACGATATATACCACTGCGTGTAGGTAAATCGGACATTTTGTCTAGGAGTATGAGTTTGAAAATTTGATTCTTTGCACATTCCCTGCTACAGATAATCTCCCAGCTGAGCATTTTTCTTCAATAGAAAGAGGTTAAATTCTTACGTCCGCTTCAAATTTCCCTCGGGAGCCAACGGAGTACTAGTATGAGACACCACGTATTAAGCAGCGCGTGTTGCGTATGCAATCGATTCATAGTGACATAATCCGGCAATGTTACCGAGACCTGGACCAGCCGCCTCTGTTGGCCCTCCTGTGAAGTGGATTGTAAGAGCACCTACAGTTGTATCAAACCGCGGATCCAAAGAAAGAAGTGGATGATCAGTAGGACCGATATCTGGAAAACCAATTTCAACCCCATAAGTACAATGAACTAGTTGCGGCGTTTGCTTGCCTTGACATAGTAGACACTAATAGACACCGGTACCCATCACCTGGAGTTATTTTGAGATTGTAGAAGGTATCCATGTAAGGAATCAACAATGTGACTGGTGTGATCATAGAAGAGAACATGGGAACTGACTCATAGCCGGAATGCATGGATAGCGAGTAGCGAGTGAGACCATGAGGGGACGAAGAAGCTTGCGCAGTAGAATAATAGCCACCGTCCGTGTCCACGCGGTGTTGGGATGCGACGATGCATCACAAAGTGGTCGTCGTGTGGCGGACGGGGCCTCGGGTTGTAAGATGTTGTAAGATCCTGCGGAGTGTGCGGTGCCCTGTTACCACTCCGCCACCGTTCGGCTGCCAAGCCGTGGCGAAAACAAGGTACGAGCAAATCCTGATTCCGTACACCCCACAAGACCTCTGCCACTGATGCGAAACCGAACAAATATACATTCGGAAACATTATATCAAAGGTATATAAGAACAAGACTTAATGACTTTCCAAAACGTTTGTCCAATGCGCGTCTGGCAAACATTTTTCCACAACCGTCGCATATCTCCAACAACCCAATACTGTCATAATGGCTTACTCCCATACCCATCGAAAAGCCGACAAGTAAGTTTTGTTGATGTTTGGACGGCCGCGGGATATTCGCGCGAGATGGTCCAGCGACATGACTTGATGCACGCTGTTGGGCAACATGAGCACCAGCGCTTCGTGCAAGCATGCGCCTCGACAATGTATCTATTGAAATTATTTACTTTGTTGCAGAAATATTAATACTAATAACACTCACATGAACGTTCCTGACGATGTGCACGCTGCGTGATGAACGAGAGCACATACACCGGCGTGAACGTCACTAAATTGTTTGATGGTGTGATATATGTTAGTAGAGCTCATTAGAAATAGAGAGCACATACGCCGGCGTGAACGTCGCTAAATTGTTTGATGGCGTGATATGTGAGTAGAGATAGGACTTTGGGGACACACCTAGTGAGGGCTACTGGAAGCAGGGTTTCCATAGCGGAGCACATACGCCGGCATGAACGTCGCTAAATTGTTTGATGGCGTGATGTGTTAGTAGAGATAGGATTTTTGGGGAAGCACCCAGTGAAGTCTACTGGAAGCAGGGTTGCCGTAGTGGATTTTTGGGAGGGCACACCCAGTGAGGTCTACTGGCAGGGTTTCCGTAATGGATTTTTGGTGTTGGAAGGATGTGCCCGCTGACTGAAACGATGACCAGCGACATGATGCGGCGGCGGTGGGCAAAGAATAAGTTATTTGTATGTGTATCTACGACGATTAGAACCAAATAGCCCAAAATGGAAGTTATGCCTTCTCAAGTGGTTTCGGGGGTCCATCGGCATCAATGTACGAGAGCTGGTTGGTACCTGGTTTGATGAGCCGAACAATTTCGGAGTGGTAACAGGTCACACATCACTGGGTCACACATCACTGGATCCTGCGCTAGGGTTCGCTGATATCCCTGTATGTTTCCATAATTAAATATGAGTGTGTGCAGATTTCAGGGTGAAGAAAGTTTTTCGGGACAATTGCCAGTCCAACCACTTCGAAGATTTTAAAAGGCACCCCAAATTTCGTTGAGGAATCCACAGACCGATGAGTAAACGAAAAAAAAAACGTCCTCGGCGAGTCGGAAGAGTCTGGACAGAAGATGATAGAGCGAAGCAGCGCACAAGGGTGGACGTGGAAGCATACATAGAAGGATATCCGACGCATAGGCTCCAATTTATCTCCAATGAATACGGTGGAAAGCTTATGCTTATCTCCGCTCTAATGAATTTGGTTTAAGGAGGGCGTATTAGGTAAGCCTCATACCTTCAACACATCGCGACACCACCACAGGGCTTTATGTCAACCCAACCAGATAACGATGGTTTGTTTACACGGCTTAGAAAGGTTTTTGCGGTTCTCGGGTTTCTCTACCTGGGAGCAGTCATGCTTCTAGCATTGCCCTGGGTTCAGTCTCAGTAAGTCCAATCAATCATCCCTTACGACTGCGCATGTAGAACTCGAGGCGTAATTAAGCATACTGTACATGAATGCCTTGAAGCTACCTTGGAATGCGCGCTTTGACGCACCGGAAATGCATGGTCTTGCACGTACGTTTACCCCATCGCGTCCATTTCTTTCCTATTAGATTGATCGTGGATATGTTAGCTGGAAAAACGGCGAATATCAAGATTCAGACCGTAGACAATCACACTATTGGTGCATGGTTCATGCTCTCAGATTCAATATATCACGACTTGCCCTTTCCCCCGCCTCCATCTGCTGCGGAATTGCACATTCCAGAGGCCTTGGCCCAGCGACCGACTGTACTCTTCTTCCACGGCAACGCTGCAACGCGGGCTCTAAGCATGCGCATTCACCTATATTCTGGGTTTACCTCACGCCTGAATGCAAATGTCCTAGCAATAGATTATCGTGGATTCGGGGATAGTTCCGGCACACCTACAGAGGACGGCTTGTCGATAGATGCAAGAGCTGCATGGGATTGGCTAATTGCGCAAGGTGCTTCACCGCAGGATGTCCTTATAGTCGGGCACAGCTTGGGTACTGCAGTGGCGTCCAGACTTTCTGCCAGCCTCTCCGAAGATGGCGTCAAGTTCAAAGGGACTGTCCTTATGTCTCCTTTCTCCTCGCTCCATACTCTGCTAGATACCTACAACATTTTCGGCCTATTTCCTGTCATGTTGCCCATTAACATGATACCTCGAGCAGCCGGTGAGTCTGGCAGCAGTCATAAAGTGCGGACATATTGCTGACTTTGCACATTCGAAGATATCTATAAGAGTTTTCTCGTCCACAAGTTTGACACGTTGTCGGTGATATCGGTATGTAAATATCCTGTCCTTTGGTTATTTAGTACCCCACCAACTTGCGTTCAGAAAGTCAAGGTACCGATATTGATCCTGCACGCGGAGGATGATTGGGATATTTCACACACCCACTCCGACGCTCTATTTGATGCACTCCTGGAACCCTATCTCCCTCCTGTCAACTCCCCATCAGCAAGCCAAGAGTCGTGGTCAGTACAGCAGTGGAACGAGTACCATGCTCAACTGGTCACGCGAAGGGAAATACGAGAGACATTACTGACCCGTACCGTCATCCCCAACTTCGGGTTGATGGATCAGTTTGAGGGTTTTGGGGAACGAATCACTCTCCTCAAAACTTCCACTGGTTCTCACAACGATGTTGGTACTCTTGAGGGTGTCCAGGAAGTGATACGCGTTACATTCTTCAAACCTGAAGCTCTGCATTGACAATGATAGGATTTCGGCGATAGCGTATTTGTATTACAGGAGACGATCCGCGCATCAAAAATGTTGAAAGGCGGCCAGTGCATAGAAACTTGCCAATACGATGAATTGTGTCTATAAGGCCAGCTGCCAACTGTACGATACAGCTGCTGAACCCTTGACAATTATACAAACCAACATAAAGTATTACAACCTGCAAACCGAGAAACTACGTTTCTGCCTGCCTCATTGCGCGCTCAGCATCCAGCGCTAGATGCAAGTCGATTTCTAATTCCTCCTGAGTATGCAAGGTCAAAACTGAGGGATTTGAGCATATATAACTCGAGGTAATACTTGCCTGTATATACGACGACCGCCTCGACAACTGATGCACAACTGGCGCTACCATCCCAGTAGGCACGTCGTCTCTTGAAGATTGATCACTGCTTCTACGACTCTGAGTGCTTGTACGTGGGCTTTCGCCTGACATTCTCTGTCCAGGCTGTTAGTTAGTTCAGAAAAAGAGCCATCCTAAATTACCTACCTGTAGACTTATGTCCCCAGCCGCCAAGCCTACGCTACGAGATCTCTCTAGCTCCAGTTCTTCCGCACGTCGTCGAGGAGTCGAGTGAGGCAACTCGGTGAGTGCGACATCCTTTGTTTGTTTGGGTAGTGGAGGGACAATTGGGGTATTTAGGAGGAGAGTGATGATGTCAGTGATTGAGGAATAGACTGATTTTGGCATCGGTGGAATGATACAATGCGGGTCAGGTTATGTTCAGAAATATCTAATGCTGCGGGTCGAAGAATCAAGTGAGGCGGGCACAGGTGGAACGGACCCATGCGCCCCACTGGCCCATGGCCATGGGGTTCAGTCTAGCGTGCCAAACTCAAATCCGGATGACATCACCGAGCTTCGCGGAGCCAGGTCATGAAAAATATAAATTTCCTTTAACGGCTTGCTTCACTGTCAGGCTGCGCACAAACTAGTCCCAACTTCCAGGTATATCATCAGATAACGACGTAAAGTTCAATTAACCTACAACCAGCACCAAGCGAAGATTGCATTCTTCTCAACCAGCCAGGCTTTCCATACCTGGGCGGCAGAACAAGGTGGAGCGGCGAATTCCTCGAGTTCTGCCAGTGCCAGGATGCGCTATCCTTCGAGTGGTAGAATTCGTGCGCGAGAGGTGTGGACATGACATAGAAGGACTCTATCATCAAGTTCCAGCAACTAACACCCCAAAAACGATTGCAACGACGGCTCCAAGGGCAAATGCCATGGCAGCAATGGAGTTGCGTGCAACCGGGAAGAAACCTCGCACGAGGGCCGCCTGGGTCATGAAGTAGCGAACAAGGCCTAAGGCTTATGAGAATGAATGAGGAACCAGCACAATTGTGGGACTCACCATAAACTAGGATGAACAAACCCAACAGCACCACCGTGGCACCAAGTGGTCGAGCAAAACGCTCTGGATCAATCCCTTCTTGAGTGGTATTTGCGTTTGTGGAACTGGAAAGCGTGAACAGCTGTACAAGGGCTGTGAATTAACATATGCCGTAAGTGGTTGTTATAGGCTGAGATAGACAAGCCACAGTCTCACCTACTCCTGCACTTGCGCATGCGAGACTGGTGCGAACATAGGCAAGATAGGTTCGTTCTGATGCAAGATGATCGCGAGCAACATTACCCTTGTTCTCGAGCACTAAACTCAGTTTCAAGGGAGCAGTGAACTCGCTAATGACTTCCCGAAATTTGCGAGGCTCAGTTGATGATTGTTTGCCGACTGTCTGGCTCGCGGTATGAGCCTGAGAGCCAGTTGATGAAGTACTAGGCTCGCTCGGGTGAGCAGAGTTGAACATGGATTCTGGCAGGGGGACAGAGCCAGACAGTTGACTGTGCGTTTCTTTGTACAAAACTCGCGTACGAGCGCCATCATCTGATGAAATTTGCTGGCCCATTTATTGTAATTGGAGTGTCAATTTTGGCACTTCCCCGTATTCGCGATCACAGAATCTCTTGATGAGGTAAAAGGCGTGGGTCTGATTCTGTCGCCAAATGGAAAGGGGTATACGTAGACGAGGGCTTCGTATATCACGAGAACAAAGCAAATAGGTGGGCGTTGAGCGCACTAGAGAAATTCTAGGCGTATGCGTTCCTAATCAGGTCAGCTTGGGTCATGACTCAGGTACATGTTTCACTGCATGCACATTCTTATCTTGCACGACAAAGTATTGGCTACTGACTAGTACTACCAATCTAACGAGAATACTCGAGCGCAAGCGCTCAGCGGTTCAAGTAGTATCACTATTATCCGATGCCCGGAATTCGAAGGCTACTAAGCGAGCTGCGGTCCGACTCCTTTACCCCATAGGACTTCAAGGGGAGTGACGGAAATGAAACTGGTTTCTTTGTAGTCTGGTCTGCTGGACCAGTATTGTTGATCAAAGAAACCTTCAGCATGTGAGCGTTCCATAAAATCCTTCCTTAGCGGGAGCGAGAAAAAGCCTATGTATAAATACTTCATAGCTGAAAGGTTTGACTCCAAGTTCAATTCAGCACCCAAGCGAAATGCTGGTGTATAAACACATATTCCGTACAAAAAGTGGGAATTATGTCGGAAAAACTTTGTATGGTTGTATTTGTACAGTGTGGCTAACTAGGATTAAGGCTTCTCTACACACCGCCGACTGGTTTGGAGTCTGTGATAAACCCATTGCGTGCAAGTTGTTCACGCCAGTATCATGATGATGTCAACAATTGCAGCAAACACTCGATTGATTAAACAGAATCACTGGCAGTCTTGTACAAGAAACAAAACACTCGTTCGCTTGAGTATATAGCACCGACACAAACCGCTGTATATCATTGTCCTACACTGGGGGATGAGATATGAGAGCACAACTACGCGGCTATAAAGTGCACTCACCATTGTTCTACTCCAGTTGCTCCGTTCTCCTCTGAGTGATGCATTCTTGGACCTCTTTCCATTTTTCTTCCCCTTCGAACCATTCATTATGATTGGAAGGATCTTCGTAATCAAGATCTACGGGACGCGCGCGCGAGATGTAGCTCAAGTTAGGACACATCCCAGCTAGCAGATTGCCAATGGCCGCGACATCATTGCATTCCGCATACCCAACATCTAAGCCAGCGACTTTCTCCCTGGTGATGCCAGTGTATTGGTTGTCGACGTAGACAGGTGAGTCGTGAGGGGTCAAGGTGTCTAGGTTGACCCCTAGGGAACGCAGATTTGGGCAGCGCTCAAGAATACCTGCAAGCCCGCGAAACGTCACCCCCAAACGGGTAACTCCCCAGTCCCAGTCCGTGGCAAGGTAGAGATGTTCCATTTGTGGCCAAGCAGAAACGAGGTCTAGAACTTCGTCGTCGGTGATTGAGATATGCATTGAACTGAGATCTAGATTAGTGAGCCCTGTGAAGACTCGTATCTTCCGGAAGGCGGAAGCAGTTAGTTCGAATAGGGCGTGATCGTCGAAATGGACAGGGCGATCCACCCTAACACCCAATGATTCTAAAACACTGGGTGTGAAATGCTCTGGAAGGGAGGAAAGTAGATGGTCGAGATCAACTGCGTTTGGAGCTGTGTCGATATTCAGCTGCACGCTCTTCGCTGAAATCTGCAAGGGCGCCAAAAAAGCGAGAAGCAACTCGATCCTTGCGGCAGTTATGCTGAACTTCTCCAACGAAAATATGACGCTGGACGTCGATGTCGGGTCCAGGCTGTGGCCCTCTGGCACGAGCATCTTCAGCTCCCTTAGCGGTTTTAGGGATGCAAGATACCGCAATGCCTGTGCATTGACTGCCCCCGTCTCTAAGATCTCCAAATCATCCCAACAAGCGACGAGATCAGAAAGCATGGCGCATGCACTAGCGGGCGGCATCGAACAACGAAACTCTTTGATCTTAGGGCAGGCCTTGCCCAGGCCTGCCACAAGATCGACCATTGCTGACGGCCAAAGCTTCGAATGAATGACTAGTCGAGTAAGGGTTGCAGAAATGCAGCGCTGCAGACAAGGTAGGAGCACATCACGCTTGTCATACCAATACAACTCGCGGAGCAAAGGAAACGGTAGGGATGGCGAAGCATGAGAGTCGAGGAGAGCAAGCGCGGCGTTATCGTGCAGCCTACGAAGTCTCATAGTATCATCTTCTTCAAAGGTGAGTGAGCGCACGCGGGGCGCATACTTTTGAAAAGAAGCCCAATCATCATCGGCCAAGGGTCTGAGAAGCCTCTAAAATTGATATACCGTGAGTTTCATTCAACAGAGAAGAACACCAAACCCACCACACTGTATCGGAACATTCCCGACATGACGCGATCCCTCCTGGTCAATTTTACGGGCTGAGAACGAGCGTCCTGAGGCAAGCACATGACAAGCACGTCTGGCGTTTGTATGTGCGCCCATAGGGCGTCCAGTGCCAGCTCTTGGAAAGCTCGACACGTCAACGCCAGGTGGTACAGAGTGACATACAATGGTCGGACGCCGCCGCTACCCGTAACCTGTGTCACATCCGCAAAAATGACTTTCAAAATCTCTGAGATCTGCAGGCAGGCGTGCATTTCTGGCGCAAAACACGACTGGTGACGTTGGGTGGTTATTAATTAGTATTCAAGTGGAGCAACGTGTTTGGTAGGATCTGCTACTCACCAGGCTTTACCAGGAATTATCGTGATAGAACGAGGGTCAAAAGGTCAAGGTGACTTTACTGCCAGGTGCTCGTTTAAATTTGGGGTGGTAGTACTTATCGGTCGGAAGTCTTGGAGAATCTGAACGCGTGGCCTATTGTTTACCACTAGCTATAGGGCAACTTGAGGATCTGTGACACGGCCGCGATCGCAAGAAGCTAAGACTTATAAGAAAGATGATACATCGAGTGTAAAAATCCTCTAGATAGGCTCAAATACAAGTAAAGTCAATTCATGAACGCGCCCGCAGGTACGACGACCTTTATTATGCTTTATACCATAGAACTAGACTCGTAACCAGTCTGGACTACGTCTTTGATATTGTTAAGTCTTCGTTGCTTCGACTTGTCCGTGGCATTGATAAGCTCGAAAACCCAGTGCCCACGGTCCTAGCGAACTTCGAAGGTGAACTTGGTGAAGCCACTTGTGCGCAGATGGCAGACCTCGCAATTTACTGAGCAAGCAACGTATCCATCACGTACATTCGCAGGCAGACCCAATAGAATGAAGAGGAAGGAAGACAGTCTAATTTCTTCGGCGGTCGTCATCATGCTCAAAGTTGACGACACGTGGCCGACTCACTCAGGCTTCGAGGAGTCTGGCGTTTAAATTTTTAAAGCCCGTTACATAGTCCTTATCGCACATAGTTGAGTGAAAGAGAACGTAAGATTTTATGTGAAAGAGTGGCATTTGCATCAAAAGTCTGATAAGGAGCGCCTACAACTTCCTAATGCCTAGTATTGCACAGCTCTTTTCCTGGCAGTGCGCACCTTGTCCTGATGCGTCAACCCCCTCCTCTCATTGTGCTTCCCCGGATGGTACTTGCCGTCGTCGATCTTGGGATCGGGATGGTACTGACCGTCGTTCAACTTTGGATCAGGGTGGTACTGGCCATCGTCCGAACGTTTGCCTCCAGTGGAGCTGGCGTGATACTTACCGTCGTTGAACATAGGATTGGGATGGTACCGGCCGTCGTCAAGCTTCGAATCAGGGTGGTACTGGCCATCGTCCATGCGTTTGCCAGTGCCGGCTACGGTGCGGACTGCAGTCTCGGTAGGGTCGCCTGCTGTCGTGGTAGTGGTTGCAGAGGAAGCAGTGGCCGTCCCCGTTGCAGATGTAGAGGAGGCAATCGTCGCTGGAGTTGACGAATGGGTGGTTGCGGGGGCGGTGGAGTCCGTTTGGGAGGTGGTTGCATTTCCATTGCCGGGTACTGAATTGAGTATGGTATCCACCAAAGGCGAGAGTCCGCCGGGAGCCGCAGTGGGGACGGGGTTCGCGACAGCAGCGTTTACAGGGTTGAGAGCAGCATTGGGATGGTATTGACCATCATCGTAGGCTGTATTGGGATGATACTGGCCATCATCGTAGGCTGTATTGGGATGGTACAATCCGTCGTCATACGTCGCGGTGGAAGTGGGGCTGGGGCTGGTAGTGGTCGCACCTGTGTTTGTGGGAGAGACAGTGGGAGTGGGAGTGTACTGCCCATTGTTAAACGTGGGGTTCGGGTGGTACTGGCCGTTGTCGTATGTGGGATTCGGGTGGTACTGACCATCATCGGTCCTCTTGGCCTTGCTTTGAGTAGGCTTGGCACTAGCAGCTTTGCTATGGGACTGCGTCTGTGAAGCCAAGTCAGCGAAAAGATGGCACTTGTCAGGCGCGACGACATACTGGGCTCTGACTGGACTGTACTTGGGCGTTCTTGTCCACGACAACGTCATGTTGCAGGCTGGGGGTGTTCTGCACGCCGGGGGTAATCTGCACCATCAATTTAGCAACATGACGATTTGGATAACATTGGGAAGATATACCGGATCTTGTCCCTGAGCCTGTTCGTGGGAATGGGGTTCAACGATGTATACGGGGTGTTTGTTGGTGACAGCGACAGCCCTAGCGGTGCGGTTGGAGTGAGTCCCATTCCCATTATAGCCCTGAGTAGGGTTGTTGACGAGTAGGGTATTGTTGTAGAAAACGACAGAGACATCCCTATTGGTGTGATTGGCGTGAGCCCCGTTGGGGCCCTGACTCGGAGTAGGCTGGACCAAGCCTGCGCTGACAGACGCGTACGGAGTGATAGTAGAGGAAAAGAGGGGAGTAGCGGATGCAAGGAAACAAAAGGCGAGTAGGGCGGCGAATCGAGGGGCTAGTTGGACCATGATGCTAGATATGTGGATGTAAAGAACGTATTGTAATTCTGATAGCGATGGGGAGAGAAAGAAGGAAGAGGGATACTGCAGTTCGTCCTGGCTGGCGACCGCTTTTTATCATTTTTCGACATTGCGGCGGGGGACCAATCACAGGTCGAAAAAAAAGACATAGTATGTCGTCGACGTCATCGGTGACTGAGTACACTGAGCTCAGTATTCCTGTCAGCAGCCTGGCATCCTGATTTGCCGCACTGTGCATTCGCACCAAACAGACTCATCGATGCCACATCCACATCACGAACCTGCATAAAAAAACATTTGAATGCTCAAAGGAATTGGTAGAACATACTTACCTCCAAGTCGGCGCTTTGTCGGACGTGCGACGTGACTGCAGGATGCATGTGAACTAGGCATCCTGTGTTGAGAATGCAATGATTGAGCAGTAGTGTTCAGTGATCATTGTGGTTGTCGCAATTATTCGGTACTAGTCATCGTCACACACAGTGAGCATAAGTTTACGTACGTCATGGTGCTATTCGAACGGGTCTGTGCCAGTAGCACGTGTTTCAAGCTAAGCTTGACCTCGCTCGCGCGCATGAGAACACAACCTCCGGATGCAGCTACTCACAAGAATTACTCTAGCCATCGCGCGCTCGACCTCTGTCACTTCAAGTTGCTTTGGTCCACTACGCTATGGGGTGTAGATCTTAATCTCGAGGTGCTATGGACAACTCTGGCCCAGCACTGAAGAACTCTGCGACGTTCAGATACCGAATGTTCCGCGCCGCCCGCGCTCATCAAATTTCTCGTTCACGCCATCAAAAGCTCAATGGAGCTCATGCCGAAGTAACCAGCCTTGCAGTTACCTCATGACTCTGTTGCTCAGTAAGTGTCTGTCCACATTCCACCATATTTTGCGCAGCTGATGATGGCGTTTATCCATAGGGATCAATCCACACCATTCGTCCATCATGATGTACTTATTGTTATGTCAATTCAGGACCTGGTAACAAGACGTGGAATGGAATAATGTCTTGCCTATTACGCAAGTTTACAATAGGTAGCGTGAACATCCTGCTAGTGACTGTACTAGCCTACTGAGTCCATGTCTCCATACCTCCTCTAGAGCCCACCCTCGCATGGTCCTGTTGCTACCGCCACGGTCACATTTCCCCGACCTCGTCTTTCAAATATAGAGACAGATGAGTGAGCATCACCGCGCTATTCCTGTCTGAGCCCAGTGATCATTAAAGTTTGTATGGAGAGCATACACTAGGACCATCGTGCCTCGTTGGTATCATTTTTCAAGCAGGCCACATGACACATATGCCCAATGCAGATGCGTATCAATCGCAGCGCTGGTATGCTGATGGGCTCCTTGTTACAAAGCAGAGGCGCTGATACAGCCTCTGCCCCGCCACCTCAGTCTTTCCCTGAGGATGCTGGCCGCCACTTTGAAAGTATAAATAGTATCGCTCGGTATGCCCTCCCAAACACAAGTTCTCACTTCTTGACATATTTTTGACCATGTTGACCTCTGCCAGACTCACAGTTGTAGCGCTCTTCGTGACCACAGTTCTGGCTGGAAAGCGGGGCCTATGCTGGACTTACTGTGAGTTTCATCTCAAATTATGAGTGTAACCACTGTGTTCACCATAACCGAACAGTCGATGGATCACTGTAGGATCACATTTCATGCTTCATAAGGTTCACTAACCCGTCTTTTCCCAGCGATCCCGGTGTTTTCAACAACGGAGATGGAGAAGTTGTCGCAATGTATGCCAGATGAACACCCACGTTCGCAGTCTCACTAACAGTAAATAGCTACGATTATGAAACATATGCTCCGCCTTCTACTAATGGAAATGGTGGTCTCGGATTCATCGGGATGCAGCGCTGCCTTGACTGTTCATCCAGTCCTATTGCAGATCTTGCGTCGCGTCAAGCATCACAAGGCTGGGCTAGTTAGTCACCACTCGTTACTGGATGGACTTTAGATTGATCCGTCTCATCCTAGCCGTGTTTACGCTGAATGAGCCTGATATCAACGGCATTACCCCGAGCCAGGCCGCTTCCTGGTACATTCAATACATAAACCCTTTGGTAAGGTCTTATCGCATCAACTCGAGACTTATGTCATATTTATCTGTGCTTGTAGGCAATTAAGAAGGCTCTCCCTGCTGTTACCTCCAGCACAACGTCTGGACAGGGTCTTAGCTGGGTCTCTCAAATGATCAGCGCTTGTGCAGGACGGTGCTACTTCGACTACATCAACTTGGTGCGTAGCTGTACGTGAGCTTGTTCTATTTGACGTTGAGTTTTTATCTTTCAGCACTGGTATGGGTATGTAGCAATTGGAGCTTGTTTGGTGCATCTCGTAACCTCATTCGAATTTTGAAATGCAGACAGACCTTTGCGGCATTCCAGAGCTATGTACAATTAGCCCACAGTCAATTCCCAGTAAGTTTCGCGTGCGTACGCGGTATCTATATCTCACAACAGCGAATATCCAGAATTATCAACTCGTCATCACAGAGTTTGCTCTTCAGAACCCTGCAGGTGGTCAAGCAGCTCAGTAAGCTACGACGCAGTACCTTGTTGATCACCCTGCTAATGCGCTTTTATGTATCGTGTAGGGTGACCTTCTTCCAACAAGCGTTCGCGTTCCTTGACGGGGCGTCATACGTCCAGCTTTACTTCCCCTTCTTAGCAACTTCGCCAGCGCTCTTCCAAGCGAACAACCCTTCTGGTGTCACTCTTGTGGGAACCGGGTCGTGCCTCTACAACAACGACGGAACTCCGTCTGCAGTCGGAAACCTCATGTACTAGGTTTCTTTCATCACCCCGTCCTGTGCATGCCTTGGTGAAAGATGCAGACCACAGGGCATGAAAGTTTTCGCTCGCTTCTTTATTGTATCTATTCGTTCCTAAACTTGAAATTTTTTGTTAAATGCATCAAACTGTGCCCAGATACATCCTGACTTCTACCATATGTAAGTCTACCATATGTAAGGACCAGGCGTTTGATCCCGCGGAACCAATTCGCGTCACCTCCATGTGCGCGCTCCACTCGAGATTTTCCACTCTGACTCACGCGTGTACCCCAGTCAGGCTTGGCGCTCCAATTGTGCCCCTTTCATGCCCTGGTGCGTTGTGATCCCTCCCAGTTCAACTTCCTTCGTCATGGCGTCCTGCTGCTCCTTCCACGGTATTGTTGGCATTGTGCCTCTATAGAGATAGAGGACGGTTGCAGCAATCTTACTGTCTCCGTTCTCACTTTCGGTGGTGGAACTGCGCCGCCCGATCATGTCAATATTAATCGTAAGGGCGCGGGCGCCAGTCCCCGACTCTCCTTCGTTGTCGATTTTGTCCCGAGAATCTCCGTGGCTCTCCGAAACCCTCCCCTTGTTTGTATTTTCTCTCATTATTGAATACAGATAACGACTCATCATACGTACCCTTTCTGAAATTCTTGTCTGCCTTTTTTTTGTCCCGAAAACACGAGAACTCAGAGTGAATATAGGGAACAAAATCCACAATACAGCGGAAAAAATCCAAATCGCACTGCTTTTGCATAAGGCCTTTTCAACTGACCTAACACCTCCTAACACCAAAGGACGACAATCGGGATGGAATTTTGTCAGTAGCTCACGGAGACGCGAAATTGAAAGGCGACTGAGTCTGAAAATCAACAGATCAGATGCTGCGGAACGCAGGAAACCCACCACGGATACAAAGGATCAGCAACTATCAGAACAGGCAGTCTCAGACCATCGAGCCTATCAAGAAATCTGTTGTTTAGAATCAAACGAGGAGGAGTAGACAAGTCCCCCTCGTCACATAAAGAAGAAAGTGAAACGATGTGCCTGCAAAGGATCAGCAACTATCAGAACAGAGTCTGATCAGACTATCAGAGCACGAACCACACTCTCTCTACAAAGAGCCTATCAAGAAATTTGTTGATTAGAATCAAACGAGGAGGAGTAGACAAGTCCTGCTCGTCACATAAAGAAGAAAGTGAAACGAGCAACTCATCAGGTTGGCAGAGCTCGAATTCGGCCCACGCGAGAAAGGAAGAATGTTTATTTCGACCTTTTTCTCCTGCCGACGGAAATATATTCAGACGCGACAAATACTCTCGAATCTCATTATGAGAAAGAGGCTGCAAAGCACGCTGTAAGTGAAAATGGTCACAGTCTAACTGCAACGAAGGAAGCTGGACAAAGACGAGAATACGCAACAAGTAAGCGGCAGTGTAACAAAGTTTCAATCCACCAATCTGAGATGCTCCACCCAATCTAAGATCACGATGTCTTTCAAGACATGCCGATTCCGCAAACCAACCAAAATGGCATTTCCCAGTCCGACATCCGAAAAAGACACACGGACTGTACGAGTTTAATAGAACGAACGACCGATCATGACCGTAAAATCCCTCCTCTGGAGAGTCGGGGATGCTCGCATGATTACCGCAATTGCAGGTGATGAGACCGTCGTCCGCAGGCGAGCGGATCACTTGTTAGATAGCAAGCACCATCATGATGGTGCTTCACCGGAGGGCACGAACGGGGTGACTGCTTCAAGCAAATGTGATGTGCTGAAGTGAAAGACTGCCCAAGGCAGCCCGTGGAAGGCCCACTGTTCTCGGAGTCTCCCGCCGCTGTTTTAATTTTATATTGTTCATCTAATTAGTACATATATGGTCACAATTGTGGACGCACCTTGAGTGCCACAAAAAATACCACATATTCCGTGTGGGGGGTATTTCTTCTCTTTACACCTCTTTCCATCTTTCCCTCCACTTGTATCTACTTTGTACAGTAGGGATGATGTTCTCCATGAGTACTCATGGAGAACATCATCCCCCCTGCCCTCGATAGTCGACGAGTCGTCTTTAAACTCGTTGACCAGCTTTCGAGTTGCTCTAAAGAACAATTTCTACACGCTATAAATGACATCTTGAAATTCGAGCAATCGTGTAAGGACAACATGTCCTCTGACGTCCCTTTTTCCTTTGATTTCACATTTTCACATAGTCACGCCTCGAGGCACTTCTCTTTTCCTTTGTCGTGTTTTCCTCATGCGCACCCTCTCATCAAGCCTTTGAGCCACCCTTAGACGTATATAGCCTTAAGCTTGTTTCTTACACTAGAATTAGCAGCAATAGACCGGTTTTCCCCACTCTGCTCTCAAGTCCCTCTTAGAAAATCCCTCCAGAACATCCAGCAAAACTTACTTCACGTGTTCAAATCTCACAACGAAGAACAAACGTCTTTTCATTCATTCCCCTTCGAACTCTACGGACGAAAGGTACTTGTCTTTACTGTTAATGATCGATGTTCTTTTATAGTCAACTGACGATGTTTCCGTGCAGATCATCGGACTCACTGAGGTAGATACACATATTTTCAATCATCGCAAGCTCATTCAATACTAATACTCTCGGTGATCAAGGTGGCGCTCGGCACTCTTAAATGTTTAGGCGCGGAACCATACCTGTTCGTTGCTTGTTCAGAGGTTCTCCTGCCGTTCAAGTCGGCGTACTTCAAAGTGCTGCTATTTATCAAACGCCGCAAGGGTGCATTTCCTCATGACGGTAAGTATTAGTCGCTCTTTTGTTGTATCACGCCACATATCACCATACGAGAATGCAGAGCACTCAAGAGCCGTGTATACTCGTATGGTGATATGTGGCGGGGAAGTCGATCCCCGTGCCCAACTAGGCCTCCAAGAATTACCACCCCCTCCTAAGATTCCAGCTGCTTGGACAACCTCCAGCAAGCCTGAAGCGCTTGCTGATGTCTCAGCAGCACAACAACCAGATGCGACATATGATTTTGACTTGATGCCACGTATGTGAACCTGTTGCGATATTCAGGGAGACCCACATTGACAATCAAACTTTAGCACCGGACGCTTTCGCGAGAAAAAGGCGGAAACTCGACCGGCTTGGGGAATTCATCCTGCATTGAAGAAGTCTCAACTTGCAACGTCCTGTGCTTAAGCAATACCTAGCGGGCGACGTTTAACAAACAAATGCCCAATTTTGATATTATTTGATTGGAATAGCTACCGCATCGCATCTCATCACGACTCTGATATCTGCATCTCCGGCACTTGTCATAGCAGTGTCACGAATATGGAATCAATCTATGTACTTTATATCGCATCTGGGGCGAAACGTTAAAGCCATATAAGTACAGCAGGCGATAATATTCCTGCTGTACTTATATATATGGCTTTAACGTTTCATATTTGTAATATTACATTCCTTCTACCCAGGACGAACAATCCATCCACCATCCTCGGCTGCTGGACTACTGATCCTTGAAGCTTGAAGTCTGGGGCTCTTATCCTCCGCCTGCAAATCCACAGTATTCTCCATCCCCGCCTTCAAATTCTCTTTCATTTGTAACACTCGCCTTGGGATGTCGTTCCTCATCGATGACAGTCTTCATTACCTCTGTAATGGATTTACTGGTTTCCGGGTTTCATTGTATCTTTTGTTGTCTCATCCCGTTCTTCGTGACTCTCCTCTATGGTGGGGGACTAACCCTATACCATGGTCCATGTGCGCACATAGTACTAGAATTCATGATATCATGACCCAAATTAGTTTAGCGACGTTAATATTAGAAGTTAAAACGTCGATCGATTATGAGCAATCATCTATCAATTTCGTGAGCTTTGGAATAGCCCTGCGGCTGGAAGTGTTTGACGTTAGTGCGAGCCCGAGGACAACTTGAAGCATGTTCGATCCGTGTGGAGACAGTCCTGGACATAGAAATGATAGCACATATGATGCAACTGGACCGGATCCCAAGCTGTGAAGTCTCCATTTTCAGCAACTCCGCGTAGTCAGTCTTAGTGTGATCTCACACTTCATCGATCGACGGCGAATAAGCCTCGCGATTCTGTACTGATACTGTACATGCTTCTGGCAATCTAGTATTATCTATCCTTCATCTATGATCGATCGGAAGCCATGATGATCGTTTACTTGGCATTCTGCTTCTCCCGCTCAGCACTGGCTTCTCTCCACTTCCTACCTTTGTACAGCACCAGTAAAATAATGCATTCAGTCACGACCATCAGTCCAGCCCAGAGAGTATACAAACCACCGTCGCCAATGCTATCCTAACCAACCTCAGATCCAATATTCTGTGAGCTATGATGACATCGACTCACTTGTAGAGGAACAGCAATCTCGGCAGCGACAAAAGCAAACAGACCACGGAAAGAACTGTTGGTCGCTACTGCCGTTGATGAGCGACCAGTGTTTGCATCGACAATATATGCCAATGTGCTCGTGTAGATCCATCTATCGCAGATGAGTGCAAAAGACAGTGTAAAACAAAGTAAACGTACATGGATAAAAATCCAGCGAGAAACAGCATCACACACACAGCGGCGACGTTGACCCGTTCTTGGCACACCCAGGCGTATCCGATCACGGAAAGAGGTAGCCACACCATGGCGACTTTCGTACTCTCGAGGCGCATCTGCACAAATTCGCGTCAAACGGGGAGATGGAGGCTGAACTGAAGATAGTGGGTCACCTCTGGAAAGCTAATTCCTCCATTCGCGGCCTTTAACCGAGCAAGTGTCCGATCGGACCAACGTCCACCCAATATGCTGCCGGCTACACAGCCTAGGATGGATGCGTCAGGCAGGTGCTCGCAGTTTGCTTGCGATTTACTTACCAACACCATAGGCAAGCAAAACAAGGCCGGTCTTCAGAGCATCGTAATTATAATACATCGACAATGTTCTTGCGCATGTATATGCAATGCTAAAGCTGAATGCAAAAATTAAACCTAACGCAAGAGGACATAAATTTAGTTTTAAACAACTCTCAGTAACGGAGGCATTCACCTGATGCTATCAAGATAGCAAAGTTGTTCTTGCGGCTGATAATCGATAGGTACGGAGGGAAAGGGTTGACATCAGAAATGGAGAGCTTTACTTCTCTGATGGCTGATGCTGGTATGACTGTAGGGTGTGCTTCAATGTCCTTCGAACTCGTCTGGTTTTCTCCATTCACTTGTGATTCCTTCTCTGAAATCTTTCGCGACTCGTCCATCGCTTCTGACAACTGTTGCTCTCGGAGCCTCCTCTTCAATACATTCTGGTATGTCACACTCCTCTCCTTCCGGAAGGTGTCCTTGAACAAGAAAAGGAATGCCGAGAAAATTATACCTCCCCAGATGACTAGGAACCAGAAAACCGCCCGCCACCCGAGGCCCTGTGTGAGTGCGCCACCAATGATTGGCCCCAATGAGGGACCGAGGAGAGGTGCAGAATAGAAGACACCCATCATTGTTCCTCGTTGATGTGGTTCGTATATGTCGGCCAGAGTGGCAGCTCCGATAGCGATAACCGCGCTTGAACTACTCCATGTGAGCAAGGGATTGAGGGATTGAGGAACTGCCCTACCCTGCGCCTTGCAGAATACGCATGCCGATCACCAAACCAATGGTTTTGGATACGGCTACGATTGCAGATCCGAGTGTAAACAATGCTACGGAGAAAAGGTACACCAGCTGAGCTCGGCAATGTTAATAAATGACACCCTCAAGACACAGAAACCCGAACCTTGCGGCCTTTTATCTCGCTAATTGCGCTCCAAATAACAGGAAAATTGCCTTGAATGAGAATGAAAAGAGACAAACTCAGGCTGATGTCCCCGCTGCTGGTACGTAGTTGCTGCTCAATTTGAGCATTGGCGGCTGTCCACTGGCTGTTCAACCGACATTGGTCACGATAGCATCAAGGAAACAATTTACGATTTTGTATATTCGCGCACAAACCCGCAATCATCGATGCTCCAGATATGATGATCAATATAGCGTTCTGTATATGTTTGATCAAACTCTAGTTACACAATTGAAATGGAAGGATGTACCTTCTTGGCGTTTGGCCACATTCGAGGGTCATCTTCAACTACTGCATGTTCTATGTCAAGCTTAATAGGGTCATTTGAGACATTTGAACTGGAGATGTGCGTCTGGGTGTCTGTATCCTGGATTTCCACACTCTGGACGTCAGTAGGCGACAAAGTTGTACTTTGGGTTTCTGCCATGGGCGTAAAGGCTGTCAGATGCGGGAGCTGAAACTCAAGGTCGTATGACAGGGTATGGTTTTATAAATGGTTCAGCGATGAAGCGGGTGACAAAAAGCGCACATGGTTTTCCAATGCCGATGATCAAAATATCCTACTGAATGGAACAACTATAGGGTGTCGGACAAAGTGGCCGATCGAGTAGCATGGCTACTGTAGAACTTTGTCTTCATTCTGACTATCAGATAGCCACCCTGAGGAAGGCCCCCGGGGCCGAACAAGTTATCAAGGTTACCGTTTGGAATCGTAATCATCCAGAGTGTCTGCTTGCTACCGAATGTCGGGGCCCGGTTAGTGGGAGGTGAAGTCGAGCTAATAATAGGAAGAGCTGGCCCTAGTCAACCATCCAAGTTGACCCTGTTATCCGTCCACACAAGCCTTATTACATGTACATTCTGTTATCAACTTACTAAGTATGAGTCTCACGACATGATGTGACATACCCTGACCTTCGTAATATGTCCCAAGAGCTCCCAAGAGATTGAGCTCGAGGAAACTTGATCCGACTTCGGTGAGGAAGTCCGACTGAGTCAGTCACGACTTTGGGTATAAGTCCTGCGTCAAAAAGTGGATGAGCATATTGGCCAGCACACCTGCAATTACCTGTGTGAACGAGGAATTGATTGCAGATGGCAACCAACCACGCAGATACGAAAAGCACTCTGCAGTCGTTAAAGTAACTTGAAGGCCAAGAACAGCAGTGATTACGTAAATATATCAGTTGTCTTCATTTCCGAATCCGAGTCCCGATAACACGAGCAACTTTACTTTTCAGCAAGCTTCGAGTTCAAGTAGAAGATGAGGCCTTCTGCCGCGCGGTTGCTCAACATATTGGTCCCTATAAAGAGGTACGCATCAAGTGAAACAAAAAATGTCCTTCCAGCTCTCACAATGCGTTTGGAAGGGCGGTAGACTATGCCGTGAAGATTCGCGTGAATCCTGAGCAGACAGGCATCGATCTCAATGTTAAACATTCCATGGTATGTCAAGTCTACAATTCATAAACCAGTCCGGCTGACATTAGCAATTGCAGAATCCATTTGATGAGATTGGTACGTTTGCCGTCAGCATTCGGTGGGCACGGTCATCTGACCATGTGTTATAGCTGTGGAGGAAGCCGTTCGGATACGAGAACGCCTGAAGGATGCAGTAAAATCTATCAAGGTCGTCACAATCGGTCCACCCAAGTCCGCAGAGACACTCCGTACCGCACTCGCCATGGGTGCCGACTCTGCTGTCCACGTTGAAATCCCGGAATCTGCTCCGGCCCCAGAACCTCTCGGTGTCGCGAAGACTTTGAAGGCTCTCATCGAACGACAGAAGGAGGGTGTGGACATAGTGATCCTGGGGAAGCAAGCTATTGACGATGATGCTGGACAAACTGGACAAATGCTCGCTGGCCTCATGGGCTGGTCACAGGCAACATTTGCAAGCAAGGTCGTGGTGGACCCAGAGCAGAAGGTTGCGAACGTCACTCGTGAGATAGATGGGGGCCTTGAGGAGCTCAGGTGCAAGCTTCCTGTTATAATAACAACGGATCTTCGGCAAGTCCATTTGCGTGTATTCACGAAGGTCTCAGTGGCTGACGAATACTCTCAAAACTAGGCTTAATGGTGCGTTTCATGCCCAATATTTCATCACTCTCAGTTAATTTCCGCCTATTCCAGAACCGCGGTATGCCTCGTTGCCGAACATCATGAAAGCCAAGAAGAAACCTGTGGAGAAGTTGACAGCTGTGGAACTTGGAATTGACCTCACGCCTAGACTAGAGACCATCAAAGTCACAGAACCCTCAAAGCGCGTTGGTGGTGGCAAGGTGACTCCTTTTTCCATAGCATATCCCAGTGCTGACAATTATATCCAGGTGGCAAATGTGGACGAGCTTCTCGCCAAGCTCAAAGACGCCGGCATCACTGGAAAGCGTGCGTAGCAGCAGCTTGAATGTTCCCCGCACTCACCTGCACCATGAGCTGTATGCCAAGTACTGATGATAACACACAGGATAATACGATCTTCTCAGTGATAAAAGATATTTTCTATGTGTCGTACAGTACAAATGACAACGGGTGAAATCGTATGGACGATGATACTCAGCAGCATTATAATAAGCTGAAGAAAGAACAACAGCGATGAAGTGATGAAATTGCTACACGAATCGCAAGACGGATCAGATGTGAAGGTTTGTTACAATCGAGATGAGGGGAAGATGATGCAAGGGAAAATACTGCTTAATTAAGGATGCATGTCATCACGCAGCTGCTGGCTGGGGTGTTATGGTTGAACTCGAAGCGGATGGTTCAGTGGAGGGGCTAGTCTCGTCGACGCCCTGAAATAGATGTCAAAAACTGATCGCTTGCCGCCAAGTAAACGTACCTTTGAACGACAGGCAGGGCAGTTGTTCCTTCCAGTCTGCAACCACTTATCTACACAACCTTGGTGGAATGCATGTTTACAGCTTAAGATACGTAGGTCGTCGTCTGGCACATAGTCATCGAGACATATGAGACACTATATGCAAAATAAGCTCGAAAAACATGAGAAAAGCAGGGTTGCATACCCGGTCGACGCAGTTGGTAGCGACACGTCCTTCATTTGCATACTCCTCAAGTGAATTTGCCTTAATGACTTCAAGCCCGGACTTGTCAATATCTTCTTTAGAGACAGTAGGTGGTTTCACTTGGCCGAGTAACTCGGCTAGCTCCCTGCATGAAAGTGAGCATGACACTATATCACACTCGTACCGCGTACGTACCACAATGCTTCGAACGAATCCAAGTTCCCGCCTGTGATGATTTGGTGATCGGGTGGATAATAGCCTTGAAATAAATATCAATATCCATTATCTGAAAATAGGGCAAAAAGGGTGAACTCACCACCAATGACGTAAATGAGGAACGTTCTAGAGCCAGGGGGCTCTAACGCTGCCTGTCTTGCCACAGCGGCCCTGCGACCAGGACGTAAATTCCTGATAGCATCTGCTGCACGGGACTGCCAAGAGCGGCCGCGAGATTGTCGATCCTCGGGCGAGAGTTCTGATGGAGCAATAGGGGCTGAGGTTGGTAGAGGCATCCCAGATTCACTGCCAAAGTCTAAGTCCATCATATCTCCTTCAGTGGTGCGCTCGTCTGCGAAATCGGGTGGCTGATGATGAAGGTGAGGATGGAGGTGGTGAGGAGGATGTGGCGGCATAGGCGATTGACGTTCCGCGTGCACTGATTGCAACCCCACAACGATGACAGGAATAACGACATTGCGTTGTTCATTTCCGTTACTCGGCGGTACTCCGGCGGTCGAGTCGGCGTCTGGCGTTGCGTGTGTAGTGTCCGACATCTCTGAGGGAGTAGAAGGAAGAGAAGACGAAACCGCTGGTGCAGCACCTGCATTTTGTACCCCTTCACCGTCTGCGTGTGATTGTTGTTGTGGGGCAGATCCTTGCTGTACAATCGTGTGCGCCTGTGTACTGCGACTCGCTGGCGCGCTGATAGCAGGAAAACGGTACAATCGCCACCAGTTGATAGGTGTGTGCTCAGTGCGCGACGTAGAACCAGGGGAAATACGCGGTATGCGAAATGGCATGTCTGTCTGAACAGGCTCTTGTGCAGCAGTTGAGGAATCAGTGAAAGAAGTCACACCTGGGGGACCAGATGATGGAGATGATAAGGAAGGTTCTGCTGGAGACCCTGACAAACCAGATGAAGCATCTTGAGACCCTATGCCTGTACCCGCCTCTCCAGAAAGGGTGTCAGCGTGGGCAATGCGAGGCAAGGTTGCTGTGGCATCATGAACTAGGGCGTTGTCAATTTCCAAATCTGGATCACCGCTACGTCCTAGATTGTCATCGGCTGTGCCTGGGCTCTCGCGGGCAGTGTGGGCGTCCGAGATAGTAGACGCCTCATCAGAAACGCTTTGAAGTTCAGGCATGTTATCATCGATGTCGGATGCGGCGGTGTCGTAAGACTCGTTGTCGCTCGTGCCATCCGGCACGTCTTCAGTCTCATGGTGTTCGCCTTCATGGTCATTTTCATCACCCACACCTTCATCATTGCCCTCGCCGTCAGTGTCAATAGGGACACTATCTTGCGCAAGCGCGACCCTTAGATCTGATTGGAGATCGATGAGGAAACGCTCAAAGCTGCCAGGCGGTGGCATAATGGGAACGTCGCTGGTCCCACCTCCATTGGCGGAAGTTGCTTCAACTACGGGCGCTGCGGGCCCGCTGGCGTTGGCTACACCAGGAACAACAGGTGGTCTTCCTAGACCAAGGCCCAGATTGAAAGCCCGAGCCATCTCCGTAAGCAGGAGCTCCCGTGCATCACGGGGACTGGGTCTACCTGTGCCCTCATCAGCGCCGGGCGTTCCCATTCCAGGTGTGCGAAGGCCAAGGCGATCACGTAAACTGCTCCAGACATGACGCATTCGCCCAGCATCACCTGTGGGTGTTGGCGATAGAGGTCTATCGGACATACTTTGAGGGGGCTGATTTGGTGATTGAGATAAGGGCGCCAGTCCAGAAGAGAAAATAGGCTCGGAAGTGCCTGTGAGGAGGGAAGCAGCTGTTGCTGCTGCTGCAACACTGCGATGGAGAACAAGTCAGTATTGTAATACGCATGAATCAGTCCAATGGTACGATGGGGTGGAGCATTGCCATGGAGTAAATTGAATGCACACCTGAGTAACGTTCCCAATACATCAATGCTACTCGGCGAAAGTGAGCCGGAGTTGGCACTAGATGTTTCAGAGGTTGGTGGACCAGCCCCTGTGTTAGAGCCCGTCCCCGCGGGAAGAGAAGCCGTACTTGACTGCGTGTCAACGGGTAATTGTTGTGGATAGTCAGCAGCAGTGCGGTCAACAGCCGTACCGTCTTCTGACATGAGCGGTACAGACGGCAGCATGCTGGAGGGGCGCGGTAGGATTCCAGACAAGCGATTGCGCAAGCGATCTCCGGGGGTAGACGACGATCTTTGGCGTGAAACAGAGGATGACCTGCCAATTCCTGGTGGCGCCAGATTGCCATCATTCATGGAATTTGAATTGTTTGAATTATTGTTGTTGGCGGTATTTGCCTCCGAAGCGCGGGACACGTCAGTGGTGTGCACAACACCTTGCACAACAACAAGTGTTCCCGCAGGTGGAAATTGGCGACCTAAGGGCTGTGCAGTTATGCCTACGTGAGGCTGGGGTCCAGCGGGTGCAATCGGAGGTATGAACGGCGGGTCTTCGCTCTGATTTACGGTTGGGATGTGTACTTGAGAAGATGGGTCAATCAACTCGGTAGTTGGAGCGATGACCACTTCATCTTCATCTTCCTCCGAGCAATGACGAGAAATTGAGGGAATGGGTTGAACCAAAATATCAGATGCCGGTTCAACCAATCCTCCATCCGAAGTGGTCGATATCATATCTTCTAATGGTGGACTGGGGGATGTTGACGCTTCTGGGGCTGACGGGAAGTCGTCCACAGCTTCATCTTCTCTTGCCTTGCCCTTACCGCTCTCTACATCCGCAGGAGGGCCTTGCGATCCGTTCTGTTCGTCTTGAGGTTCTGCAACCTCACGAACAGCGATAACATTGGCTGCCGGAGATGGAGAGACACGTCGCGAAAGCCGCCATTTTTTGCGCTGCGAGGCCTGAGTAGCCGAACTGTCTGTTTGGGTGCGTGGAGTTGAAGTCCTGGGAGCAAGCGATGAAAGAATGCGGTGCGACAGGGATGCACGACGAGTACGTTTCGTTTCTGCGGTGCCCGCAATTTGAGGCTCTGACAAAGATGACGATGAAGGAGTGGGAATGGAAGTTGAGGGTTCGGACAATGACTGCGATTCGAAGGATGGCGGGTTAGATCTCGCTTGTACAATGCCATTGCGACGGATCTGGATCCTGGAGGGTGTTTGGCCCATTGTACTGGTTCGACTTCAGAGAGAATTTAAAGGAATGAGAGTAGGAAATTGTGGCGGAATATAGCTAGCTTCAGAAGAAAAGCGAGAAAGCCAAGTTGGATGGCAGCGTTGTTTACTTTTAGGCGAACAAGCACAAAACAAAGGATAAGACTAAGGTACAGTAGAAGATTGTTTGATACAGAGCTCGTTGTCTGCAGTGTCTCGGCGACGGCGAAGACGGCGACGAAGTGGTGGTAGACGGCAGTGATGAGTAAGTTCAACGCATCCCCAAGTCGTGTCCGATTCGGTTATTTCCGCCACAGTACCCTTTTCTGGACACTGAGAAATCATGCCCAGCCATCTGCGAAGCTGTGTGCATTGGGCACAGCAAAAAATAAATTGGTGGGCTATCACATCCACAGGAAATACGCCTTGTTTAATAAAACAAATGTAACATGCCCTTGATCAGGCTAGCATGGTCCGTACCGTAGTTCCACATCAGCCAATCTTCCATTGCTGCCGCAACCATGGTCGTGCGGTATGTCCATCCGAGTCATTTCGTTCCGAGACGAACACCTCGTCTAGAGCTCCCTCCCACCTTCCTCTTACAACCAAAATGATGTTCACGCACGTGGCGGGCATAATTGTCCTTCATCAATACATTGCCGTTGCAAGGGCCTTCGAGACATCTGACCTTTATCCTGTCATTGTCTCGGAATATCTCGTGGTCAGTCTGCATAACAGCACTGGATCTGAAAGACGCCCTCTCGCTGGGACTAGACTGGCGAGTCGCTGATCTGCTAGATTGGGAACCTGTGTGACTCGTCGAAGGTGAACTGATATTCGAACCAAATTCATCTATTCCCATCTGACCGTGCATAGGATCGGGGTCTGCGATGAGATATAGTGTGAGCGATATACGTATAGGATAAATGATGATGGGTGACCTGGGGTGTCCCACTGCCCACTACATATTCGAATTGCTTGGTCAACGGTCATGCCCGTCCCAAATGTCAGGCGCATCTGGTGGAGATAGTTTGCAACAAAGAGAGCCGTTTCATCCAGTGATGAAGCATCCGTAATCCCGCAGTCATGATGAGAATGGATCTTAGACAGACTGTTCATGTTCTTAGCCGATTTTTCCGGTGAAAAAAAATATAGCTTACTGAGTTGTGCCATGAGTTTGACTTGGCTCCAACAAATCTAGGGGGCGATAGTTGTTATCATAGCTGAGGCTACACGGTTGGAGTGGAAGTTATTATTTGTCCTGTAGAAAGACCGAAACAACGAGCCATACCTTGTTGAAAATGTGGAATGATTCATGTCGAGGCCATTCAAGGAGCCTTGGCTTGGAATATTGGAGTCCGTGAGCTCGGTGAATGGTTCCCCGTAGGAGTCAATAGGTAGTGCTCGTCTGCGCCCAGTCATCAGCAAGGCCGCTGTCAACGGAGTATGAGGTTCCATTAATAAGAATGTGGGTAGTTAATTATGTCGTTTTCGAATGCGCGGTTCTTTATACTTTGAGTATATAAGATATACTGGAAGTTTCAACAGGCGGTCAGAAACATAAAATATATTTACCCTGAACCGTTTATGATCCGAAAACAAAATCAAATCTCAGCTTGCCAACTGTTCGATGCGTAAGCCACGGCGGCGCTGCGCCCTATCAGTGTGAAGATTGTCATGGCATACCTAGTGAGAAAGTCGGGATAACGTTAAAGGAAAACTAAGAAGTGATTGGCTTTTCCACGTTGCCACAGCTCCGAACTGATTATGGTACAGACACGCGCCAACCACGCCTCCGGATAAAAGGGTAGCATGAACAGCAGTACGACATGTGCCTGCCACCGCCAAACTTAAAATCGGGCGTGGATCTCGGAGAGGATTGACGTGCTATGGTGAATAAACAAGTAGGTCATCATTTTACTGGGTTTCACATAGTGCAAGATGACGGTGCCTTGTTATGCTTGTGTATCCTAATTCCCCCTCGTTTACCGGCGAATGTTAGATTTAGATGCAGTGTGACGGTAGGACCGCATGGAGTGTTGAGAAGAGACGATACCGTACTGAGACTTGACCTTAAAGGGTTGCACGCCCTGGGAAGTGGGTGAGGCCTCGTTAATTGTGACACCATTGCGAATCTCCTTCAGCTATGCATTCTTGTCCTGAGATTAGCATGTACTGATCAAATCAGAGGGAGTGAGTTACCATTTCAACTATTTCACTGCCTTTCCATTTTGGTAGCAATCAGCCAGGCTGTTACTAACATGGCCGCCTGATTTGTATGTATGTTACTTAGTAGTTGGGCTCAGTTAGGCCAGGATCCTGTCCTTACAAACAAAGAGTCATTAATGATCATCATGGTAAGGAAGTGGTGTACATTACAGGGTTACATTTGGGCCACCACCGAGATTCTCACAGGGCCATCGAAAAAATTTCTTCACTGACGGCAGAGTCCTTGGGAGGGATTTTGTAGGACCATTTGAATAATTTACATGGCTCACACTGAGGAGGCAGTCACAGTGGGGAAAGGGTCTTCGGTACCGGTCTTTGCAGTGCCAGGAACCGAATCAGATGAGTTAGAAAGATGCGTTGATCTTACGAGTAACGATCAATGACTTGATGTACATGTGGACTAGACCAGCTGAAACATCTCAACTTTAACTCAGCGCTCAGGGCTGGCTTCCTCGAAGCAAATTGCTCAGCTTGAACTTTTACTTTCAGCGATCCATCGACGATCGCTAAATGGGGTTAAGTGGTTTAGGATGGACTGGGCCACCATAGGCCACCATTGTGCATTGAGCCTTTTTGGTAATTTTACAAGGGACAGAGTAAGCTGTACACCGGTTACAATACTACTGACGGGCCTGGTTGATATCAATATTTACCACAGGACCGAAGCTCAATGTTAACGCCCAACTTGGGTACACAGTTGCTTCGTGATATCATCTGATGGCTTCTATTTGTGATTCGTCTAGACATATTAGCCCGACTGCTGGTAAACAGGCCATATGACAGCATGGTGTGGAAAATTCGGTGATGCAATGTCCACCCGACACAGCATCCACTGAAATGATGCTATCAGTTTGCAGGATACCCTTGCTCAAAATGCTCTGAGCGAAGAAATTCAGTATTTAGAGGCATTTGGTCCGTTGTAACTGAAATCCATTTCAGCAAATTATTATAAGTACATGAAAGCAGAACGTTCAACTTGGCTGGTTCTAACAACACCCAACTGAAAATGTATTTCACTGATCGGACGGATTCTTGCAAATAGGTGTCTGTACCGCTGTGTTGAACGGAATCGTGTGGTCTGAAACACGCCCTATACTGCCGTCCCTAGAGGCGATTTAGCACTTCAAAAGGGACAAGAAGACTACATAATAATGCCGGACATAGGGTAGTACACCCCAATGAACAATAATTCGAATCGAAAAAGGACAAGATGTGACGGACACGTTTAAGATTCATGCGTGCCCCACAAACTCGTGCCTGCAGTGTTCTGCTTGCGCTGAAGATTGTACTGAAGTGGACAACCAATGGCGGTAATGGCTAAAGAGATTTTCTTTTATGTCGTTTTTCCGTGACTGTATGGCGTGCTCGTCTGGCAGGGATGTCTAGTAGTGTGATCACTGATTAACCTCCTTTTGGAACGTCCGCACATACGTACAGGAATGTGGAATTTCCCGTCCCTTGCTTGATGGTTTTGCACTGGAGCACCTGCTGTACGTTGCTAGAGGAACAAGGCATTATACATTAATATTGTTGCACGGCTTGTTGATGTAAGCAGTGATGGTTCACCTGAAACAAGAAATCCATGACGAGACAAGATGCCTCGAGGCAGCACAATTGCAAGTGGCTCGTGGCTAGAATCCCTCTATAGAACGATCCGTAAATCACACGGTCACCAAAAACTAAAAAGTTGAACCGACATCTCGATATTTGATGGCTGCGCCGCCAATAGCAGGAGAGCCTGCCCACTGCCAGGCAGCGTGGTACAGGGCCAACTTTCCTCCTCGGCAGTCCTTCTCAATGTAAATCCATCATCAGGCCCAGTAACGAAATATCCATCAATGAGCAGGACAGTGCGCATCCGAACGGTCGCGTTTCCGTGCGTTGGATCCAAGTCCAAGGATATCCTTTACGGTCGGGATGTTAGGTGCGTCCGGATGACAGGAGCCTGCTCTCACGATGGAGTCCTGTGGTGGCGCACTTATTGCTCCCAGTGCTATCTTCACGGGTCATCCGAAGGCGATACGATGGAAGTCGGTTTACTTACCCTCGCTCGTGATGCATTGATGTGACGGTGTGCACTGTTTGTTCGGGTGCTTCGTACCTTGACGTTACTTGTGACGTCATCGTAAAATTCACATCAAACAAAAAGTGATTACGGTAAAGTTTTGAACTGCAAGGCAATCTCGAGCTCGTGGACCGAGTGCATTTCCATCCCAGCCGTCTATAGGCGTTTGATGGATACCCCACCCTCAGTGACACCAAACGCAGATGTCCCCAGATCGTAAAACGTTCTTTGATGCTGGCAAGCATCGCGCGTCTTTGAACAAGAACGGAAATTCGCGAAGAAGCAAGATTCCTGAATAAAATCCGTCATCCTGTTCTGATGGCTGAAGAAAAGTATTCGGCACCTTAATCGTTGCTGTTCTCGTGGTGAAGACAGATCGCTTGTCCGAGGTAGAGCGTTCTATGATAAAATATAATCCAGGCTCTAGCGTCATGTCGCCAACATTGTGCGCTGGAATTCCAGATGCGGAAACACCTGTAAGATTGAGAACAATCAATACCTACGAAACACTGAGCGCTTAGCAGTCGCACAGCTAACGGTACTGGCAGTCTGGAAGAAGACGACACTCACGGTTGTCTGGGATTTGCACCAGCTAAGTCGTAATAAGTGTGACTTCCGGGTTCGACACGTGACTACCAGTAGCCGCTATCATGGTACACAAGAAGCGCCGTTACGGGTGTCGCAGGACAATTTCATGCTGGTAAAGTTCAATTCAGTTTTTGCACTGGACCTTGAACCGTGAGCGCGAGATTTATCAATTCAGCCCACAATGATCATCTAACATGTTTTACCAGGTCATTGAGCGAGTTTCGCTGAGACTCATAGAGATGGAAAAGATTTGCGGGGCTGGTGCAACTTGTAACACAAGCTCGCAATTCGTACTCTACCTTCGAGTCGTTCCTTACTGCATGTCATTGATGTGGTCTAAATGATAGATCACTTCATTGAACACTGAATGCCTATTTAAGGCTGAACAAACGTCGGTCAACGTACAATGGAAGGTATGCATCACGTCCAAGATTAGTTCTCCAAAGGCGCTACCGTCAGACACGATGTTCGTCCCGTGAACTCCGAGGCGCAACATTTAGGACCATGGGATGAGTGATTTTGAGGCTCCTTGCCACCGGTGGACATGCGATATAGGGAGCAGCGAGCGTCCTGTGGTTGTACATAAAGACAACATTAATGTTAAATGTAGCAAGGCATGATCATGATGAGCAGTAAAGTAACATAAGGGTACTCTGGATGTCAAGCTGGAATATTCGACTTGATCTCCTCTAGCAAATCTTGTGCAATCTTCGCGTTTGAAACCTGCGAGAGGGTCACTATAGATGTTGTGAAAACAACGCAAATGAAAACAACTGACTCTGAGGTTGTAATGTGTCGTGACCCCATCTTCGATTACGCTCAACCGAATATATCGCGGATCCTGTGCGATAAAGCATTTCATTCCGGAGAACAGTGTAACATTCAGTATAACTGTGTAGACCGCTTCCTTGCGCATCACTGATACCCAATGTTAGTGAGACGAGCTCCGAAGATGACGTAACTTGCGCACAAAGACGAGCACCTCCACCGTCTGACCGTCGGACATTGAGTTTGAGGAGGCCAGTGCCACGCTCCTTCCACTGGTTCTGGGGGCATAGGGCATAGAGCTTGGCGCGCACGTGGTGTATCGTCTCTTCATCCTCTTCGCCAGTTACAACTGCCACAAATTTAGGCATCTGCACACCAAGGAATTGAAACATCGCACCGTCCTGTTCTTGAAGCTTCTCTTTCTCTTTCTCCTCCTCAGGTTCGTCCTCTTCGTCATCCCTACCTGCACGCAGTCTCTCACCAAATGTTGAAGGTGGTCTCTCACTATCCTGCTCCTCATCATCATCTTCCTCTCCGCTTCCGCTCTCATCAGCACTTCCATTCCACGTTGAATCCAGTACATTCACTCTAGTGCTGCTTGTCCGTTCAAGTGAACTGCGTGACGATCCTCCGTTGGGTGAATCTGCCCTCGCGCGTTTAGGATGAGGCGCAGCAAATAAAGCTTGCATGCCACCACTGGCATATGACGAAAATGCACTGCTCATGCTGAGAGGAATACGTCTCGGGGGTGACCTGCTCCTTCCGAGTGCGCTCTTAGCACGTAATGGTGACTTGGGTCTAGAAGGGAAGGGAGAAACACCTGCTGTTGCGAAAGTAGAAGTGGGACCCATGAATGCCTCGAAACCCGTACGCTTGATGGCTGTACTAGCTGGCGTCTGCTGTCCAGACCACTGGGCGAAGCTCGCAAACGGAGAAGGCGTAGGGGCATTGTTCGTTGGCAGGGGGGAAGGTGATGGTGATGGCGAAACAGATGGTTTTTTGGACGTGCTGGAACTAGCTCCTGAAAAGATATTTTGACCTTTGACAGCAGCAAACGGAGATGCTGCGGCAGCGTAGGCCATAAACCCTCCCTGATAAGAAATTTTAGTAAAAGCCTGCGAATAATAAAAAGTGACAGACGAATTTAGGTGCGGATGTCTCTGCTGCCACGGGTTTCTGTTCGGGAGGAGGCGACGGTCTCTTGGATTCGCGAGGGTTATCATCTTTGTCGGTATCATCTCTAGGACGCTTGGCAGGCTCGGCAGAGGGTAAAGGCACCAGGTTCTCCGGCCCCTGACTTGTGCCACGGTCAGCTAGCTTGCGCTTCAAACCCTTTTCCGATTCGCCACTATCAGAATCTGAAGGGCGACAGGCTGGAGGAAGACCAAGAGCCGTATCATGTGTCTCGCCAGCATCAGGCTCAGCATCTTGACTTGAAGAGACGCTAGAGGAAACAGAAGACCGCGTTATTTCAATCTCGCCTGCAGCATCCCCTTGTTGGATCGACTCCACCGCGTTCTCCTTATCTTCAGGAAATACCTCGAAGTCATCAGCATTCCCCTCGGGATCGTTCTCTTGCCCACTGAACGGCGGGGGATCATCGTTAGTGGTGGCGACGATGTCGTTGACGCTGTGTGACATTGACGGTGGTGGTCTGTGCGTTGGAAAGAGTTTGTCGGGCTGAGGAAAGCACGAACAACAACACGGTATATCCGGCCAAAACGGGAACTCAGGTATCACCTTGCTTTGCAAGGCATCCCAAATGTGGATTCAATACAATGACAAATAAAAACCACATTGAGTCAGTGAAATCCGGAATTTGCCGTTTTCCCTCTTGTTCGCATGTCCATCTGAAACCCGGCAATGTCCGTTTCTCACGGGTCGCCCAATCAGCCCCATCCAATACATCAAGTCTAATGCTAGTTTGCAACTATCATGAAAGGTGAAGTACCGCAGACAATGACGGGACAAATAGAAACGACATGAGAGTTAATATGGAGACCTGAAATAGATGGATCAAACCAGTGGCGTGCGGCTGAATAGAACTTTCGCAACTTGGTTGGTTTAATGTGCCAGAAGAAAGACTCGACATCGGCTGCAGCTTGTTTCATACCCAACACAGGCGGGCCCGCCCACCAGGCAGCGTGCAGGGCCAGCTTTCCTCCTTGGCGTCCCTTCTCAACACAAACCCATTCTCAGACCCAGCAATAAAATTCCCGTCAACCACCAGGACGTCATTTTCGAGGACTGAGGATGGAGGCTCGCCACCAATGGAGTCAGGTGTTGCAATGAGCGAAATGGACGCGTTTCTATGCGTTGGCTCCAAGTTTAAGGCCGCTTCATCTCTCCGTGGCAAATATAACATCTGTCAGAATGTTAGGTACATTCATTCAGATGATAAAAGACCCACTCTCATGATGGAACCCTGCGGTGGTGCACTAGTTGTCCCGAGGGCAATGGTGCCGCGTGAAGGGTCACCCGATATTATACGGTGTAATCGTTCTACCTTCGTTCATAAGTATGTGCATTTGATCAACTATGAGCGGGGACTTCGTACCTTGCCATTACTCATAACGCCAACATAAAATTCATCGTCCTTGAGCAGGACGTCACGACTGTCAAAACCATGCTTGTTCATTGCAGCAAGGAGGAGACGTGTAGGGTTTCCATTATCAATCGTGAATATGAGATTTCCCTCAGAGCTCAGACCACTCAGCATACGACGGGTGAGGGAGGGAGGGATGCTACCTAGTTATTCGCAGATCCGGAGTCAGATCGACCAGACCAGGAAACTCGACCGTTAGCGAAGTATGACCCATAGAAGGCTGAAGGGCAATTCCGATTGCTCCATCTGAATATATCTCGCCGTCGTAGAAAAGCGTCACCGGTCGACCTGTGATGAAAGGAGTCGATGCCGCCAAAAAGCCTAGCTGAAGGGGAAATAGGATTCATATCTTACTATCTGAGATATATGATGTACCCGCCTCATGTGAATGCGGAAAAGTGGCCTTCAGTGCCTTCGCAATGCCTTCCGGGGCTTTGTCCGAGAAATATAGTATCGAAGACACATCTTCAGGCCTGGAGTATGCATATAGCCAAGATATCATGGAAACAGGGCAATCTCAGGCCCACCTCGCCATTCTCAGCTCCACAGGCATCATCTCCTGAGAAGACGTGGCGCTCTTATCCCATATGTCGTCCCAGTTAATTCGGCCCAAATCTCCGTGAAATTCCTCGAAAAAGTTCGACTGTGCTGCAGGTAGTTGTCGTGTACTTGAGCGCCTTGCGGCATGCCATCGACCAACCTGAGGATCGGCGCGACCAGCAATCGTCGACCGGAATGTAATTCCGTCTAGCAAAGCAACAGCACACATGATGTGCGAACGGTACGCCGGTAGTGGTGACGATAGACATCCAATGTGGCGAGGAAAACGTGATTTTAAATGTGAGGTTATCACAGACAGAGTTTCCGAAGGCGCAGCAAGGGCAAACAGGAGCGTACCAGCTGTCGCTTTGGACTGCAAATGAAACCGATCAAGAGAAGTAAGAAGCGCACTTGGTGTACGAGCCACGACAGTTTGCATTCTAATCATCGCGGACAGTGTGATGCTCGTAACTTGTGTCGAGTTGGAGTTGAAAAGATATATCTCGAGGCGCAACAAGCCCCAAGTATGCAATTTTCTCGTTCTTGCAGCGTTAGAGCCTTGGCTGTCACGCGACCAGTTAGTTCACTAGCAACTTACCAGCGCGTTCAACTGTAACGATCACGTGTCACGCAGAGAGATCATTTCATTTCAGATGCACATATATACTTTATTCTATCGCTATATAACCAGATAGATAGACCTGCCCTGCATGCTCCATACCTGTCTAACAATATGAATGTGTTAGAAATTCGAATATTCATTTACTTAGCATTTTACGCTCTTTCTCCTCATTCTCATTGCGCCACGATTCTCCCTTGTACACCACTATTATAATCAGTAACTCTGCAATAGCCAAGACGCAAGCCCACGCCGTGAATAATATGCCATCTCCCCAAGCGTTCTGCAGCGAGAGCGAGCTAGCGTCAAAATCTGTGAGATATAGCAGATAACACAGGAAACCTACTTGAAGCGGTACAGCAGTCATGGCTGAAATAAAAGCCAGTGTTCCTCGGAACGAGCTATTCGTGGCTACCGCCGCGCACGAGCGACCAGGGTTGGCATCAACAAGGTATGATAACGTACTTGCGTACATCCATCTGGAAGATGTCAGAGCAACCACGACCGTGAATAACAATTCCACACACATGGATGAGAATCCAACAAAGACAAGCATGACGCAAATAACAGCGACATTGAGATGCTTATCGCACACCCAACCATAACCAATGACAGACGGGGGTAGCCACAGCATCGCCAGTTTCGAGCTCTCTAATCGCATCTTCGTAAAGAAGTTAATCAAGAGGGTTCCAGTGCAAGGGTATCAGAAAGGTTTACTTCTGCGTACCACTTTCCCTTGTTCGCTTCCTTCATCTTCCCAACTACCCGATCAGACCAACGCCCACCAATTACACTCCCAGCGACGCTCCCTTTATAGGAAATTAGTCTCTACCACCGTCTGTCCAGATGGCGAGGATCTCACCAGCGCCCAGGCAAAGCAATACCATGCCAACACTCAGCGCATCATAACCATACGCATTGGCAAGAGTGCGTTCGCATGTGTATGAAAGACAGTAGTTGAAACCAAAGACAAGTCCTAGCGAAGTCATTAGCGACATGTAATACGGGAAGCCAGCCCTCACTCACCATTAGCAGTGAGAATTAGAACATTGTTCTTTCGAGACAAAATTTGGAAGTATGGTGGAAAGGGGTTGATGTCCTTTATTGATAGCCTGATATCGTCAAGCTCTGGTGTAGAAATCACCGCTGGAGTCTCCTCAGGGATAATCGGGAGTTGGAACTGCTTCTCGAGGTCCTTGTCATGTGTTTTGTTCTTACTGGACTCAGATCCTGCGATGGTAGACTCGCTGGAACGCCGGACGGGTTCTCGGGAGGCAAGACGTCGTTGCAGGGCAGAGCAATAAGTGAGACTTCGGTCACGTCGATATGTGTCCTTGAACAGGATGAGGAAGGAAAGGAAGATGATTGCTCCACAGATCAGCAGGAAAAAAAAACTTGCACGCCAGTTGAAGCCTTGTGATAAAGACCCGCCGATTATAGGGCCGAGTGCGGGTCCTAAAAGGGGTGCAGCATAGAAGACGCCCATCATGGTCCCGCGTTCGTGAGTCTCGTAAATATCGGCCAGGGTCGCGGCCGAAATAGCCAAGAAAGCGCTTGATCTGCAAGACATCAATCCGTGCTCGAGCGTCTTAGATAAAGCTCACCCCGCTGCTTGAAGTACTCGCATAGCGATCATTACCCCGATGGTCTTTGAAAGTGCTATGATAACACTTCCTACCACAAATAAAGCCGAAGACAGCAGATAGACAATCTACGATGATCAAGATTCGCATTCTTACGTAGATCAAGAAAGGCGACCAACCTTGCGGCCTGTAATTTCAGCCATGGCGCTCCATATCAGAGGAAAGTTGCCTTGTATGAGTATGAAAGCCGCTAATGACCAGCTAATCTGACTACTTGTGGCATGTAGATCTTTCTCTATCAGAGAGTTCGAGGCTGTGAGACAATTTCAAATCAAAACCATTCAATAGGCAAAGACATGCGACGAACGATTTTGAATGTTAGATGCTAACGCAGACACCATTGTAGCTAGTGACACAATGCACAATGTTACGGTCTGGTGATACAGCGTTAACCTGGTCAGTTGAGAGCACATCATGATTTGAACGAACTTTTTTGGCAAGACTCCATTGACGGGGGTCGTCGTTAACTGGAACATGTTCTATATCGATTGTATCTTTGGTGTCAGGTGATGGCTTGACATCAGAGTTATGGGGTTGATATTTGGGTTCGGACACAGAAGTCGCTTTTTCAATGGTTAGAGTAGTCATGAGTTGCGCATTAAAAAGACGAAGCAGAAGAAGTTGAAGCCTCCGACGCAAGACGTATCGCTTCTTATACAGTCAAAGGGGTCACTCACGAGGTCATCTTGCGCTCTCCAAAAGAATATCACAATGCCGGTCACCGTGACGAGACGGCTACCGAAAAATGCACCGAATACGTGTACGCACCTTGGCGTGAAGGTAATCCTGGCCTGGCTATCCACAGCCGGAAATTGTTACGACAGAACTCCAGGCAAGTCTGTTCCAGATTTCGAAAGATACTGCCGATTTAGTCCGTCTGCCATACTCAAGCGTCAGCATTTTGCGTTTGCCTCGTGGTATTGGTCTGTATGTTTCAAGTTGCAAGCCGAGTCCAATAGCACAACGACAATCTCTGTCCGAAAACCTCAGCATGGTGTCCACTCACACGGGAGCAAAGTGATGTTGTCGAGATCGCACATAGGAGCGACATAGCATATAAACAACACCTGCCAGGATGTGAAAGCACAGATACAACGTTATTCTGATGAATTGTCATCTAAATGTATGAGTTTTGTTACCACTCTTAACCTCGCGCATATCCCGCGGTGGTGCGCGAAAATTGCCGTACTCTACGACTCCAGTACCTGTCATCAGTCAGGTAAGCATAAGCATACAACATTTCGGCCGAAGGAAAAAGGGGACAGATGATGATAAAGCGACATGGCGGCCAAAGAAGATTGTGGGATGCTGGAGGATTGCAACCAAAGAGATCGAGAAAATAACCGATCACGTACCCTTTGCTTTCTGCTTCTTTTTCTTCCTCGTGTCGAGCTCCTCAGGGGCTGGTGGCACATCATCGAGCAGGTTCGGCACTGTCGCATAATCGAATGCCTCGTCCTCGCCCGTGTCGTCCTGGTCTCCAGTTTGAGGTTTGCCCAAAACAGTGGACTTGATCCGTTTGCGCTTCTTCTGCCTGGCCTGACCCACGACTACAATGGTATCATCTGAAACAGGGGCAAGACGGTGTCGCTGATCGGGAGGAATGAACGGGATTTCTACTTGTCCAAGGATAGTGGTTTCGTCAGGCGCTTCTGCTGAAGCCAGGGTAGAGACGGGCGTCGCTGGTTGTGTTGTGATAGAGCCCGAGGAGGTGCTGGATTGGAAGATTGTCTGAGAACCGACTTTGATAATCTAAATAATGAGATGGAGATAAGAAATGTGCGAATGCAGGGATTGGCTTGCCTGTGGTTGGTTGGGTGCAATGACGAGGGTCCGGTGTATCCGTGTCACGAGGTCATGAAATTTCTTCCTATTGGCCGATATAATTGGTGCTGAACTCTGAAAAGGATGATCGCATCATAAAAGTATGCAGGTGAACGGACTTACTTGAGGCGTCGTGTGAGAAGTTAATGAGGAGCCGAATAATGAACTTCGCGAAGCCGAGTATGAACTTCCTTCGTCGGCCGCTGCGGTCCGCGGGCCGAAAAGAGACGAGGATGATGCGCGCTGAACAACTGAGGGAGACGAAACTTTCACAGACCCCCACAGTCTGGAATTTGCAGTTACTTCATCAACAACTTCATTCGAGACAGCCGAGTTGACTATTTTGACGTCTGTAGTAACCATGGGGGCCTCAACAACAACACCTGAAGATGTCACTCGTTCCACAGTGGACTTGATGACCTCTGCAAGTTCGCCTGCTCTTCGTCGTAAGACAGGCGGAACGCTGGCGTGTGAGAAGAGCGCAAGGAGCTGGGCAGCATTGGAAGGTGACCGCTCGGCTACGGTGAAAAGTTGGTGATTTGGCAGAACATATCTGTGTGTCAGGTCAGTCTTCATAAGAGCAAAGAGAGGGCCCGACAACTTCATAGAACCACATCACCGTGGTCCCTAGATATGAAGGCAATGTTTACCTCGTACTTTCATCCTCCTCCCTTGCTATATTCTCCCGCCACCGATGCAATGCCCTATACACCTCTCCAGTTACACCACCTCGTACACCATTAATCTCGCTAGCACTGTTGGCCAATGCACTCTTGTTCCATTTCCGCGCAAGTGTATCCCAACCACCTGTACCAACGCCGAGCTCTGCATCGTATGCCTCGCGGTCATATAACCTTAATGCCGTGCGAGTCGAACGCGCCAACACGTCGTTCAGTAGCACGTGCGCCGGCTTGTCAGATATGCTGCCCTTGATTATAGTAGATATTGTGGTCGACAGAGATGCTTCTGGAGCAGTCATCGTCTGCGCACGCTCGATAAGGGAGAGTCGAAGTCGATCATAGATATATAGCAGGAAGTGAGTATCAGAGCGTGCATACGTGAGCATCTCCTCTGGCAATGGACTTCACAAATTGAAAGTTAGTTGACATATCCTCCAGAGGAAAGGTGGAGGTGAAGCAAAGTTGATAATATATACAGAAACAGTCTAAGCGCGGCACAAGAACTCCTTTTGCGCGGAGCTCACACATAGTGCGGAAGCGAATTGGTTCTACAGAACCAACGTTGCGTCCCTACAATACTTTCAAGACAAAACGAGGGAAGAGAGAAGTGAAGCAAATGTGACAATGTGACAGGAATAGGCTGGCTGAAATAGTTTCAATCGATCCTATTAGGAACACGTAGGCATCAAACCCAAGGGCGTCACCCCATGTAAGATCTGTCCTGCGATTTGGAGGGGCAAGGAAAGAAGAGGAGACAAAAATAATTTCGACGCACCGAATGCGCCAATCGGCAAGCTGATACCGCTTATCAGGTATGAAGTCGCAGAATGCCTCTAGTAAATTTGCAAGGCCATGCTTCTGAAAGTCTAGCGCCTTTGAGGCATGATATGTGTCGAACAGTCCAACTACAAAAACATTGAAGTCTTGTTGAAGCCACACAATATCACTCTCTGCGCCATGGAAGACCTGAAAGTTGTTGTAAGAATTAATCGAGCACAAAAGCGCCACCTGCGAAATATCCAAGCGTACCTTGACAATCTCTGGATCTGCAAAAATTTCACCAAGTGCGTTGCTTATTGAATCCCGCACACTTGGTACCAGTAAGTCGATTATGAAATCCTCCTCACGTGTGCTGATTTGCATCAAGCAAAGAAACCCTCTGTATGTACGGTATGAGTGGTGTTCAAGGTCAACAGCAATTTCTTTTGCTGCTTTGAGTTTTGTAGCCATCGCCGAGAGAGCAGATGGAGTCGAGACGTATGTGTGCTTCGAGACGTCGGTCCCTGTGAGAGAAGCAGGTAGAATGGTGATAGGGGTCGGATGGAAGAGATGTGTAGGGAACGCTGGATGGGTGAGCTCATAATAGTAGGGGTGCGCCGATCTGCAAGAATTGAGACAGCAGTCGTCGCAAAATCAAAAAAGAACGAACAGCTTTTGTTTTTCTTCCTCGTCCATGCTCCCACTCTCGTCTTGGTCATGGAATATGTATCCAAGCGGGACACGGGCACACCACTTGTGTTCAAGAGTACGGGCCGGGATGTACGGCGAATCATTATGGTTGTCCACTTTTGTATTGAACAGCAGTTGAGGCTTTGGTAAATGAGAAGCATGCTGAAGCGCAGGGTCGAGGCGTCCTCTCTGGGCTGGGGTTTTCTATGAGACAATGAATACGTAGTACTTAGTGGTTATAAATCACAAATATTACTGGATGCACCTTTGATGAATTGTTACTCTGATTCGGTAGAGCGGGAACAGCGATAGCAGGCTCTTTCTTACGCCCCAAATAATCATCTAAACACATGTCCGTCCTTTCGAGAAGTCTATCCACCGGGTCAACGATCAGAGATTTGAAACCATCCAAGACGTCCTCCTCGTCATCCAGTGTGCCACGCCCCGTAGTACCGCTACCCACAGTGCCTGCAAGTCGCACAAGCCGGTTGGTAAGCCGGAGGACTCGTGTGGAAAGCGAGTCAAGCTCTGCAGCAAATGACACATGTATAGAACGATGGAATTCTATGTCTTGTGGTAGTGTAGTAGCAGCAAGACCAGTTGTAGCCAGTGCAGCCGATTGCACGGAGGTCGCGTAATCAGAAAACGTGTTAGGCAAGATCATAGAGGTAGATGGCCCAGCCACGGTGTTCGTGCTTGCCATGTGTTACAGCACCGAAATCTGTTTCAGTGTCGCGTACCTGGCAGCTGCGCGTTGGAGAAAGATTTGTCAAGAGTCGAGAGTCGAGACCAACGCAGCAAAATTATTTGTCACGTGAGAGATCAAAATAGCGAGTCCATGAGATTTGCAGTGCACAGGCTAGGGACACCAGTACTGACCATGGCCACTTGCATAGTACTGTAAGTCCTCAGCGACCTCAATCGCATATTCCAACACCCCGGGTTCTTACACATAGGATGAATGTCGAGAATCTCATGTTCTCGTACTATCTGATATTGTGTGGTTGAGATAATTCACTCTGAGGAGGCGAGCGGCAGGTTCGTCATATTATTTATTTTCGGTAAGTTCTGCTCGTACTTGATACTATGCACCGCCAGTCACTGCACGGGCTATATCCACTGATTGGAGATCGCGCAGATATCAGTGTTACGTTGAACCATCTATTCAAATTCTCGTCCCTGTACGAAGAGTCAGCTGGACCTTCCTCGGTCCTGCAAGCGCGGACAAATTTGTAAAGTTCAATTATGTAATGTTGGCACATTCAAGCTGATTTGTAATAAGTTCTGCACTGCCAGATTCGGAATTTTACAAGCGTCTTTGATCGCTTAAGCCACTCACCAAAGTAACACAGGAAGATGGTCCTCAATTTCTCATTTGATCAACTTCAGCGTCGCCTTGCGGGTCTGCACTTTGAGAACACACACTGAATGATGTGCTCATGGCCACGCTGGCCAAAATCCTTCCAACTTATTCCAGAATTTCAAATTCCTTCGTTATACTGCGGTCGTCTCTGTCCGGGAATATCGAGGATGACTCCCCGTAAATGCCTGATATAGTGTCTAGGCGTCAACTATGCGCTGCCGCGAGTTGTAACCACTCACAACGTGTATCAGACCGCGTACAGACTGGCACTGCTACATAGAACTCAGCGAATGATGTCCTCATGTTCTACGACCACTGATAAATACTTTGCTTAAGGTATGTTGCTGTAGATCGGTCTTTGATTGTTGCGTTTGTTGCCGGTTTGCCGCCTATATTTTCAACGGTACTCTATAAATTTGCTTCAAACACCGTATCCCCCTGTTCAAATTAGCCACCCTTCATGAATTCACAATGTCGCACATTGGAAGAGCTGACAGCAATCCTTGAGGGCTGTCAGATTCATACCAATAAGGACAATTTCATTGGTTCATGGGATTTCCACATGAACGAAAACCAGGCGTTGTGAGTAGCGCTCGGCTTTGACTCGACTGATACCCTCTAACTCCCACATTACTTACGCGATCAACAGCATCGATGGCGTTAGACCAGCTGTCTCGCCAGTAGATTTGACCTCGCCCGTAGGGTTGTCTCCATCTATTGATTTCACGGAGCATCAGTGAGTCCTGTCTCCTGTAAGGCTCCAGTAATTGACCGTCTCCCAGGTCATGGGAAAGCTTCGTCTTGAATCAAATTGCTCCTCCTACGGTCGACATACGGATGGCATCCTCTGTTGAGGCCTACCTCGTTCGTCTTCAGGCGTCACACGGTCAACATCTGACCGTTGACGAGGCAATTTTGATTCTCAGGAATTACCTGCGGTTGGCTTATCCCTCCTTGCGCAATGCACACTTTGGACATTTCGCATCTCCCTTGACGCCCGTTGTTCCTCCTGTCGGAGTTGCTCCCATGTCTCTTGACATTGTCGGCATAGGTCCAGGAACCAACGCAGGTACTTCCATGGAAGTATCAGCTATGTCTGACATGAGCTCTCATCGTCGTATCTTTGTAGACGGAGACCGCGTCAAAGTGGAGTGCTTGTGGCCTGAGTGCGGAAGGATACTTATGAAAGATAGCCACCCCCGTCATGTACGGGAGTGTCATTTGCGTTCTAGGAGAGGAGCCGTGCGCACAAATAATGATTTTCACGGCTGATGCAAGGAGCTTTGTGATGGACTGCAGTTCTCTCTATTTGACTGATTTTTGTATTAGAACATAGCGTTATAAAAGGATATCGTACGATACAATGTAAAGAATCAAAAGGACTTGATAGATTTTTCCACTTTACGGATCATCAAGAAGGAACGACTGTCTTCCTTCTATATGGTCTGGCTAGGGGAGACTAACTTTAAGGCTGGCACCATTTGGGCACCATGCACATCAATGATAGATCACGTGATCGAACGCGTGAGCGGGGCTCGAAAAGTCGAACCAACTACATAATTGCACGGCCCCGCGTTTCGTAGCATCCCTTCAACACCCGAAGCCTCTCGCTGTAAAGCCAACTGGTTTTCCGGAAACATGGCATCAATAGGCGCGGTCACCAAACAAATCGCTGCCCTCGAAATCTCCTCGAAGAAGCACCAGCAATCTTCGCGTCCCGGCCATGCCAAGCAGCCCTCCCAAACAAACGTTGCCAAACTCCTTACAAAATACGCTGCACCCCATCCTCCTACAGCAAAACCCACTCAACCGTCTGCTCTCCGCAACCAAACAAACGCAAATGCTCCAGCTCGAACTAGTAGAGCAATAACTGCCTCAGAACCGCAACCCCCACTTGACATCGGCAAGTATGATGGTGGCTTCGAGTTAGACAACGAGAAGAGGGGTGAAAAGGTCTTTGGAGAGGCAGCCGAAGCGCTTGCCCTCGATTCTAGTGTATCGGGGTGAGTGAGAATAATGTTGGTGGCATCTTATCATCAACATCTCCCTCAGAACACGTCCCACTCGAGAATGGAGTCTCCCCTCATTTGATATAGGTCGCCCTCTAGGAAAGGGAAAATTCGGGCGCGTGTACATGGTCCGCACTAAATGCGAGCCACAATATATCCTCGCCCTCAAATGCCTGTACAAATCCGAAATCATCGCTTCTCGCGTCGAGAAGCAGATCCGACGTGAGATAGAAATTCAACAAAACCTTCGGCACCCCAACGTGCTTCGCTTGTACGGTTACTTCCATGACGAGAAACGCATCTTCCTCATGCTCGAATTCGCTGGCAAAGGCGAGTTATACAAGCAGCTCTCCAAGCATGGTAGCTTTTCAGAGAAGCGCAGCTCGAGGTATATCGACCAGATGGCAGATGCTTTGACATACTTGCATGGCAAGCACGTCATTCATCGAGATATCAAGCCGGAGAATTTGTTGTTGGGAATCAATGGTGAACTGAAGATAGGCGACTTTGGATGGAGCGTACACGCACCCGGAAATAGGCGCATGACACTCTGCGGGACACTTGATTACCTGCCACCTGAGATGGTCGAGGGAAAGGAACACAATGAGAAGGTAGATTACTGGGCCCTGGGCGTACTAACATACGAGTTCATGGTTGGGAATCCTCCCTTTGAAGACCGGAACAGCGTTAACGGTAAGCAGCCTTGTTATACTTGCCCTTTCTTCAGCTGACATTTGTAATTCAAGCCACTTACCGTCGAATAGCTAAAGTCGACCTCAAAATACCATCACACGTCTCTCCCGAGGCTAGAGACCTGATAACACGGGTATGTCCACGCTGTCACTTGGTGATCTACAGACCCTGATCGCCTTGCAGCTGCTCAAATATAATCCTGAAGAGCGTATCGCATTAACTGATGTCTCACGACACCCATGGATATTGAGACATCGGCCCAAAGGGACGTCCAGAGGCGGAAGCGAGGTGTAAATATTTGTTGATCTTTAGTGTGCTAGTCTGTGCCAATGGTTTGCCATTGGACACTGTGTTTTGACTTGGACTAATATATTTATTTGTAACTGTGTCCTACGGGAGACTAACGACATCGAACTCTGGATAGAGTAGTGTACAGTTGACCGTGCGCAAATGAATCCGTGCGAAGGTCAAGTACGGCGCACCAGAGGGTGAGACTATGCGAGCCATTGGAAGTTGTGACGTACGCGGGTCGTGAAGAACATTAATTGCGATTAAAAACAAACGTCGACACGGCGTAGCTCCGCTGCAGTGTGGTCTCGACTCACAGGCAAAATTATCACGAAATGGACGGGGCATACCAATTTCGTGTGGTGCCTGCTAGAGTTAAGATGGTCGTCGACTCGTCGCGACGTCGAGTCTTGAGCGGATCCTTCGATGGGACTGCAAGGCAATGGGATGTAGAGAACGGAAAGATCATCCTCGCACCAATATTCGAGACAGGGCACGAATTCGTGAGCGCAGTCGTCTACTCGCCAGAGATGACCATGAAGTTGTCACTGGTGGAGACGCCGAAGGCGAAGACAAAGGACATCCCGGGGTCAAGTGATCGCTCGATTGGGACATGGATTAATACTACAACCTGGAGATTGCAGGATGCCCAACACGCGCCATCCTATGACCCCGGTCGTCCTTCCCACTGGGCTTGAAATCGTGTCTCCGCTGCTGGTAGATCAAGTGGTGCAAATATCGAACTGAAAGAACGTCGCTCGACAGTAGTTGACCTCCCTTGTGCACCAAGGGCAAGCGCGTATTTCCTATCTTCCTTTCTCGAATGTACTCCACCTGATATCACGGAGAGAAATGATTCAGCAAGAGATACAAAAGCTAATCCAAAAAAAACTAATGCAGGAAGCTCGCACCTTCCCAATAACGCCGTCATGCAGCAATTCAATGTATATGGCATGGCTCAAACCCAGTCATCTTTGCAACCACCGGCTCAGGCTGCCATCTCCACATCTCCCATCACTACTACGACTTCAAGCTTAAAGCACTAATCGTGCAACGATAAAACACGCTGGATACCGCCCCTAGGCCTTCGTGTACTATATGGATTCCCAGTAGTGCGACACTGTGTGGTATCTGCGCCTGGGCCCACCCAGTTCGCACAGCACCCCAGTGCTTCAATTTGAGGTAAGTACTAGGTCACTGCAGGGCATCCCCTCTTTCAAAGTCGAACCGAGACCACTTGATGAAATTGTATAGCCGCTTGACAATTTGTCCATAGAACCTTCAGATCTACGGTGAGCATCCTGTCCTTTCCCAATCATTTTTTTTACTAAGAAAGCCCATAGAGAACCAGCTCTGTACAGTCTGCTAGCTCACAAGGGCTCTAACACTACAGGACTTCTCAACCTCCAGTAACAGATATCGTTCCACTGCTTGATTACCCCAAACTTCGCCTCTGCCGCCATCAAAGTCCTTGCTCCACTCCCAATGGTCGAGCATCCGATCAAGGCTTCACGTGTTATGCCATCAACCATACTGCACCGACGTGAAAGCAGAGACATGACTCACTGCCACGCTAGTAACAAACAAAGAAGATCTTTCACGCCGATAAGTCACGCGGTTACATCCAGGACGCAAACTACTCATACTCACGCATTCCCCACCAAAGCAGCCTGAACAGGTTGAATCATGTACGCAAAACCAAGGACACCCGTCACTTTCAGTGTCGCTGGCAGATGTTGATACTATCAAAGCAGCAACAACAGCGAAAACAAAGGAGAGACGCATTGCTTAAAGAGGATGTGATGTTGGGTCTGAAGGGGACAGCAGGAAAATATTTTCCTTTTATGCGCTGAATATTGTTGTTCACACCGGTGTAGGAAAAGCCTATCTACCTGAAATGCTCTTTCGAACAGATGCATATCTGAAATTCCAGCAGATTGCCACCTAACTTCTACCTTACCTTGCCACTGGCAGTGTGAAGCAAGGTATATTGGCAACCTGGCGTGGAACAAAATATCACTTCGTAACGCGGGGTCAATGCCAGCTCGCAACACCCCTTTCGAACAAATAATATCTGCCAAATGGGTCGAGAACCGCATACATCAGCTAAGTGGATAGCAGATGATCATTTATTCAAGGGACGGCTCGCTGCGGGCATGGAACTTAATGGAAAACAGATAGGAGACGACTGAAGGGACGGAGAAAGTGAAGTACGGACCGCAGCGATGTCTCCGGACAACATATACAAAGTCATGGGGAGATGGATAGGGCATACAGATATGGTGAATTATGTCTGCTGGAGACAATCATCGCACCAATCAAGATCGGGCACGAAATACATACACGCAGTCGTTACTCGCCGGACACGACCATGATTGTGACTGGTCACTGGTGGATACAGATTATACGAGCCCTCGACTGCTGAATATCTTTTCCCCCTTGAATTTACATATTATCAAGATCTGGGATGACAAGACAGTCAAGCTTATTGCCACTCTCCGAACAAATGGGATTGTCAAATGATCGCTTGACTGGGAGATGGAACAACTGCCCGTTCGCAGTGCTGGATCACACCGACAGTATACTAGTATATTTGCCATTGCAAGTAGTATAGTCGGAATTCATAGACGTTCAATCTGCTCTGACTCATTCGAAGCCAAGGTACTGATGAATTCATGATTCAAAATCTATTTGTCAAGCTTGTGAGGGCGCTGTATCGGTGGAAACCTGCTGAGATCTTGTGTGTGATAGCCTGTTCATGACAATGGGTCTACCCGTAGGCCTCGTGAGGATAATCTCAGAAGAATATGTATCCCCGACTCCCTTAGTACGTGCATGTCCCCCTAAGGAGTCAGCGACTGGTGCTGTGCACCGTTACTATACCTCCGTTGTTGAGTGCCATACTGGGGAGTCTTGGATGCAGCACTCGAAATTCGGAAAAAAAGAGCAACAATTACTTCCATGACGAGAAACGCATCTTCCTCATGCTCGAATTCGCTGGCAAAGGCGAGTTATACAAGCAGCTCTCCAAGCATGGTAGCTTTTCGGAGAAACGCAGCTCGAGGTATATCGACCAGATGGCAGATGCTTTGACATACTTGCATGGCAAGCACGTCGTTCATCGAGATATCAAGCCGGAGAATTTGTTGTTGGGAATTAATGGTGAGCTGAAGATAGGCGACTTTGGATGGAGCGTACACGCACCCGGAAATAGGCGCATGACACTCTGCGGGACACTTGATTACCTGCCACCTGAGATGGTCGAGGGAAAGGAACACAATGAGAAGGTAGATTACTGGGCCCTGGGCGTACTAACATACGAGTTCATGGTTGGGAATCCTCCCTTTGGAGATCGGAACAGCGTTAACGGTAAGCAGCCTTGTTACACTGGCCCTTTCTTCAGCTGACATTTGTAATTCAAGCCACTTACCGTCGAATAGCTAAAGTCGACCTCAAAATACCATCTCGCGTCTCTCCCGAGGCTAGAGACCTGATAACACGGGTATGTCCACGCTGTCACTTGGTGATCTACAGACCCTGATCGCCTTGCAGCTGCTCAAATATAATCCAGGAAGCGAGGTGTAAATGTGTTTTGACTTGGACTAATATATTTATTTGTAACTGTGTCCTACGGGAGACTACACTCCTTCCGGAAAGTCTTGACTCACGTGTTCGAACTTCGAAATGGTTCAAAAATAGTGAAAATGTAATCAAGAAGGAACGACTGTCTTCCTTCTATATGGTCTGGCTAGGGGAGACTAGAAGGCGAAGGCATCTCAAAGGACATCATGGGGTCAAGTGATCGCTCGATTCAAGTTGGGACCTGGATTAATACTACAACCTGGTGATTGCAGGATGCCCAATACGCGCCATCCTATGGCCCCGGTCGTCCTTCCCACCAGGCTTGAAATCGTCTCTCCGCTGCTGGTAGATCAAGTGGGGCAAATATCGAACTGCAAGAACGTTGCTTGACAGTAGTTGACCTCCCTTATGCACCAAGGGCAAGCGCGTATTTCCTATCTTCCTCGAATGTACTCCACTTGATATCACGGAGAGAAACGCTTCAGCAAGAGATACAAAAGCTAATCCACAAAAAACTAATGCAGGAAGCTCGCACCCTCCCAATAACGCTGTCATGCAGCAACTCAATGTATATGGCATGGCTCAAACCCAGTCATCTTTGCAACCACCGGCTCAGGCTGCCATCTCCACATCTCCCATCACTACTACAATCTCAAGCTTAAAGCACTAATCGTGCAACGATAAAACACGCTGGATACTGGACTCACTTCTGGCTCTTCATATGTTGTACTATCAGGCATCAAACCAATGAGTAATAAGCAGGGGCTTTTTCTTGCTAAGTTTCGAGACTTTTGTTTGTTTCGTATGAACACCAAGCAATCGGCGGAGGAGGAACAAACTAATTTCAAGCTCTCATTTTTATAAGTATAGACTTTCGGGAGCTTACCAACGCTTGGTCCCGCCCCTAGGCCTTCGTGTACCATATGGATTCCCAGTAGTGCGACACTGTGTGGTATCTGAGCCTGGGCCCACCCCAGTGCTTCAATTTGAGGTAAGTACTAGGTCACAGGGCATCCCCTCTTTCAAAGTCGAACCGAGGCCACTTGATGAAATTGTATAGCCGCTCGACAAATTGTCCATAGCACTTCCAGATCTACGGTGAGCATCCCGTCCTTTCCCAATCATTTTTTTTTACCAAGCAAGCCCATAGATAACCAGCTCTGTACAGTCTGCTAGCTCACAAGGTCTCTGACACTACATGACTTCTCAACCTCCTGTAGCAGATATCATTCCACTGCTTGATTACCCCAAATTCGCCTCTGCCGCCATCAAAGTCCTTGTTCCACTCCCAATGGTCGAGCATCCGATCAAGGCTTCACGTGTCATGCCATCAACCATACTGCACCGACGTGAAAGCAGAGACACGACTCACTGCCACGCTAGTAGCAAAAAATCCATATCTTCCACGCCGATAAGTCATGCGGTTACATCCAGGACGCAAACTACTCAAACTCACGCATGTGCCAATATCGCAGGCCGAACAGTCTGAATCATATACGCAATACCAAGGACATTTTTTGTCACTTTCAGCGTCGCTGGCAGATATTGATACTGTCAAAGCAGCAACAACAGCGAAAAAAAAGGAGAGACGCATTGCTTGAGAGGATGTGATGTTAGATCTGAAGGGGACAGTAGGAAAATATTTTCCTTTTATGCGCTGAATATTTCTCCACCTGAAGACCCACATTTTTTTTCGAACAGATGGATATCTGAAATTCCAGCAGATTGCCACCTAACTTCTACCTTACCTTGCCACTGGCAGTGTGAAGCAAGGCATATTGGCAACCTGGCCTGGAACAAAATATCACTTCGTGACGCAGGGCCAGCTCGCAACACCCCTTTCGAACAAATAATATCTGCCAAATGGGTCGAGAGCCACATTCATCAGCTACTAGGTGGACAGCAGATGATCATTTATTCAAAGGACGGCTCGCTGCGGGTACGGAACTTAATGGAGAACAGATAGGACATGACTGAAGGGACGGAGAAAGTGAAGTACGGACCGCAGCGATATCTCCGGACAGAGGAAGTGCTTGGCGGGAGTGAAGATAGAAGTGGACTGAAGTTGTGAGACATCAACATATGCAAACTCATCGGGAGATGCATACAGATATGGTGAATTATGTCTGCTGGAGACAATCATCGCACCGGCACGAAATACATACACGCAGTCGTTTACTCGCTGGACACGACCATGATTGTGACTGGTGGATACAGATTATACGAGCCTTTGACTGCTGAATATCTTTTTCCCTTGGATTCAGATATTATCAAGATCTGGGATGATCATGACAAGACAGTCACTCTCCGAACAGATGGAACGTCAACTGATCGCTTGGCTGGGAGATGGAATCACTACCCGTTTGCAGTGCTGGATCACACCGACAGTACTAGTATCTTTGCCATTGCAAGTACCATAGTCGGAATTCATAGACGTTCAATCTGCTCCGACTCATTCGAAGCCCAGGTACTGATGAATTCATGATTCAAAATCTATTTGTCAAGCTTGTGAGGGCGCTGTATCGGTTGAAACCTGCTGAGATCTTGTGTGTGATAGCCTGTTCATGACAATGGGTCTACCCGTAGGCCTCGTGAGGATAATCTCAGAAGAATATATATCCCCAACTCCCTTAGTACGTGCATGTCCCCCTAAGGATTCAGCGACTGGTGCTGTGCACCATTACTATACCTCCATTATTGTGTGCCATGCTGGCGAGTCTTGGATGGAGGACTCGAAATTCGGAAGAAAGGAGCAACAACCCGTTAATGTGATTACTCACGATGGAAATTTGGTCGACAACCTGCACAGGTCACCATAATCAATTTGCTGACAGAAAATTATGAAGGTATTAAACGTCATTTATTCCGCCATCTACTCGGAAAGAACAACAGCGAACAGCATATCGTCTAGCTAGCGTCCCAATAACAATCACACCTGATCATCCTGCGACTTGTGAGTACATGACCTCATGCAAACGATAAACAAAACTGACCTTTAATATATCATGGACGACATGTCTGAGCGAATGCGGTTGTAATCAAGAAGACCATCGAGCGGGCCAAGAGCTGCAATAGCGATCTACAGAGGGGTGATTAAGTGAACATGTGCGGCTTCAATTCGATAAGAAAAAATCTTACGTCCTTGTCCCACAGGTATTTCTGTGCAACGCGCTTGATCTCATCCGTGGTCACAGCATCGACGGCAGACTCGATCTGCTGAGGGGTGAGACGGCGACCAGTAGTGACGAGTTGCCTTCCAATATCCTCGGCAATAGCAGTCGTCCCGTCAAGAGAGAGCAACAGGCCGGCTTTGAGCTGGCTCTTGGCGCGCTCGACCTCGACATCAGTCGGAGCCATAGACATGCGGCACCATTCCTTCAGAGTGAAATGTGCCATATCGTCAAGGTTCATGAGGTTCTCGGATACTAGGTAAATACCCCAGAGACCGGTGTCGGAGTAAGACGTCGAGAAGGACATGAATGAGTTAGCAAGGTTGTTCGAGGAGATAACGTGGGAAAGACGAGAGGAGAGGAGAGGAGATGCGCCGAGAGAGCGATCCCAGTTGCCCATGATGCTCTGCATGACCTGCATGGGGAAGTAGTCAGGTGAGCTCCAACCGACACCCTCAACGGCAATGGCGACGTGTGCACAAGGAATTGCGTCATCACGGAGACGAACGTCTGAACCGACAAAGTTTGACCGGGCATGAGCAAGACGGCCGAGAGGGATCGGGTTCTGTGAGACGGGAAGCGAAGAGAAATGCTTTTCAGCAAGGTTCACCAGCTCCTGGTGGTCAACACCTCCAGCACCAACGAGAACCATGCGATCGGCGGTGTAGTTGGTTTTGATGTAGGAATCAAGGTCGTCGCGCTTGATGGAAAGGATGTTGGCTTTGGGGCCAAGGATGGTACGACCAAGCGGTTGGTCTACAAAAGATGACGCATGAGTCTTGGGTGCGGAGGTAAAGCGAGCATGTGATGAAAGTGAAACACGCACGTTGGAAAGCAACAGCATGAAGGTGATCGAATACAACCTCTTCGAGCTGCTTGTCGACCTCCTGCTGCTCTCGAAGGATGACATCACGTTCCCTCTCAACAGCTGTAGTCTCCAATTTGGAATTCTGTAGAATATCGGAAATGATATCAACGGCGATCGGAACATCCTTTCGGAAGCTCTTTGCATAGTACACGGTCTGCTCGCGAGAAGTGTACGCATTTAGGTGTGCGCCAAGGTTCTCGACCTCGAGCTCCAACGCGTGTTGGTTGCGACGCTTGGTGCCCTTGAAGGCCATATGCTCGAGGAAGTGGGCAGTGCCATTAGTTTTGTCAGTCTCGGCACGCGAACCGGCATCAATCCAGACGCCAATTGTTGCGGTCTGAGCATGAGGATGAGACTCTGTTGCGACAGTTAGGCCATTGGAAAGAGTTGTGGTTTGCGTGATGGGAGATGGAATGTTCACAGCTGTGGCAAATGACCGCAAAGGCCGCTGGTTGGGGATGAAAATCAAGGTAAGACGACCTAGAAAAGATCAAAAACTTACAGGATTGCGCGCTGCAGTCCTGAGTGAACGAGCTACCGACGCCGACAGTGTTCTCGAGACCATTCCGAAGAAGACAGTAAACGAAAGTCCCGCAGTGCAGTTCACCAAAATATTCACCTCTTCGGAAGTTCTCGGTCTCGCGGCATATCCCGACACATTTTAATCTCCGATTTTAGTCATGACCCGTGTAGTACTAGCGTTTGATCGTGTAGTACTACATACTGTGTAACAGCAAGTATCTATATGGGATTCTGCCATCAATGCTAAACATCGCAGAGCCGGAAAGATCGTGTTGGTCGAGACCCCAACATTCTGAGCTTACTGGCCAGGTTTGTCAATGAATGCGACGTTGGACACACTTGCGCAATTATTTTTGTGGTGGACAGACTCATTCTATCTCAGACCCATACTATCATCTCCAACTGCTACATGCGCACTTAATATTCTCGTTCACAGTTCACGCTTATTTGCCGCAGAAACATGTCCAACACGCCAGATACTTCACATTCATACGATCAGACCACTTCTCTTTGGCTCGTCAATGATTGGCCTCGAGATCCTTTCACACCTTTTGAAACTCAGTGGCTGCCTTGACACTGCAATTAATTCTTCCTTCAAGATAGGGAGCGCAGCCCAGGTGAGTAAACAATCATCGGATGTGGATCGATCGCGAGCAAGCCCCTTGGGATATCTATCGGCCTTTCACTGGCAGGCCTAGCAGCTCCGTACGTTCTTCTTTGAGGACCGGAAATACACTAGATGTCAGTGTCGATGCACGTCACGTTATTATGGACATCTCTAGGTTACCATCCCATCGATCTTTGATTCTATCTTACTAAAATCAAGCAGTGAATCTTGATACACGGCAGATAGTCAGATGCCCACTGCGTCTGTGTGGGACCGCCTAGCGGGAATATACAGAACCAAGGACGACAGTTTTGTCCGTCTGCACTTGGGCAGATCTTTCGTGGCCAACGATCACCGAAGTCACCCAGAAGGCATCCTCAATATTTCGCAGTGTGATCCCACTTGTGATGCCATTCAAGCTGTGTTACTGCAGTGAAATGCGGAAGATTTGGAAGATGCAGCAAAGCAGAAAACGTGTGTTTCTGCTCATAGGTCATTCAAGGAGTGGGATAAGCATCCGCATGCACCTGCATTAAGAGGAACACTTCTAATTCAACTCATCAAGATCGGTAGCGCTCCTAAACGGGTCCTCGGGAATTGGTGTGTTAAATCTGTGTCGGGTACTTTCAGGGCCGGTGTGCGGCCGAACGCTCGCAGGTATGCGACAACATTCCTTTGTCAAAGTGATCCGGGTTGCATGATTGATCTACAAATTCGACAGTGTACGGCGCTGATGTGTTCCTCATTACGTCCTCAAAGCTTCCCAAGTTACCCATACTTGATATTGATACATCTCGTGGCAAACGTACGACGCAGCTTGACCTCACCGAAGCCACTCAACGCGACTGCCTGAAGGAATTAGTCAAGGATGCTAACGTATTCCTGCAAGCATACCGACAAGGTGGCCTTCAGGAGAAAGGGTTTGGACCCCGGGAACTTGCTAAAGTGCGACATGGTATTATATGCACCAATTTGACCGCACATGACTGGGAGGGTCCCTGGAAGAATAATCGCAGCGTAATATCTTTTCAGTTTTTATCACTACAATAACACCTCTCATTCGACTCGCTCATGCAGACTGCTACGGGCTTAATTGGGTGGAGGCTGAAGCTCTTACTAAATTCAATGGGCAACCCGTTGCGGACAAGCCAGAACCTCGAGCACTCGCTATGCAAGCCTTGGATCATGTCGTAGGCGGGTACTTCCTTGCATTCGGCATTCAAGCTGTAATCACAAAAACGATCATTGTGAGCCCCGAGGCTCAGCAACGTTCGTCGTTGTAGTCAAATTCACATATCACTGGACAGGTAAGGCAGTTACTGGGAAAGTCCGCGTCTATTTAGCAGCGGTTGCGCAGTGGCTCCGATCACTTGGGCAACTTCCACTAAATGTCGCGTTCGGAGATGGCAAACCTCTTACAAAGCGGACGATTCTACGAGATCCAGAGGTAGCTGTATTATCAGTTACACTCCGCGAGGCGACAGGTGACAAAGGAACGTTGACGGGCCTCTCAGGATGATGGCAGCTATTAACTATGTAGTGCAGCTAAGTATGTGTTACACCAGTTAAGGACGCGGTGGAAGCTCCCGTGTGCTTCGATCGGCATCAACCTGCGTGGCTGCCGCGTGTGTGAGATGCGAGGAGTTAAGTGAAATGAACTACTGGCCAGAATCAGTGCGACAGATTTCTGTCGCCAGAGTCTTTTCAAGTACAATAGGACATTCTCAATTATCAATACTCGTAATTAAAGTCGATCCACGCTGGTGTACCGACAAATACTTTCTCTACTGTGAAGGCCGCCGCCTGTGCGGAACTTAAGATATGGTCTTGCGCTACACGTTTCGTCGTGCTCGCTCCAGGGCCTGCGAGTAGCGTAAGGATCTGACGCTGGCAGCATGAGAGCACGAGTCTTACCAGACGAACTATACTCCGCATAATAAGTGGTGGATGGAATGGTCCCCCTGCCATAAACAAATCAGCGACTGGTGTCGTCCCCCTGCAATGGTACTTACTGTCCAGACCAGGGGGTGAAACCCAGAGGTCGAATACTCTCGTCCATGTAGGTGCGTAAGTATACAGCAACTGCCAGTGCATTCCATGGGCGTCCTAGAGGCATTCCGAGCTTAGCATTGCACTTAAAACACGTGTTCCGTTTCCTTAGCTTACCGAGGGAGCAGCTGGCATCAGTCACAGTGGTTGCATTTGCATCCGGTGACTAAATTGAAAATGGGATATTCATTGAAGAGAGAAACTTGAGCATCAGACCAAAAACTGACCCGGATGATTTTGGAATCGGCGATGTATGCCCCATTCTTAGTGCCACTCGTGCCTTGCCAGGCCGTGATACCACCACCACAAGCTCGGTTGGCCAAGATTACGTTTTGGAACCATCTGTTCTCAAAGTTACTCGGGGAGTTTATACATGGATTGATACACACTTACGCCATGCCAAATCCGAAAAGATCTAGCCACAATGTCAGCAGCTGCAACCCACATAATCCAAGACAATATGGCTCACAATCAGTTTGACCGTATATTATACTATCGACGACATATGTGTGTGCACCACTGCCGGTGTACCACGTATCCTGATAGCTAGCAAAGGCGCAGCCATAGAAGGAAGCATTTGCATAACTGATGGAGGTGACGAGCGCTTGAGAAATGGAATATTTGGCCTGAATCGGGTGAGATTGTACAGATGTGTAAACATAAGAACTATGCTTACAGCACGATTTTCGAAGTCGATGTTATATGCTCTGAAGTCAGTGTTACCGAAATTCTGTCCAGAGGCAGGGGCAACAGTGAAAGTTGCAGTTTCCTCGTCGGTCACCCCAGACTTGACATATAAATTATTCCAAATGTGAACAAGGTTGCGCTGAGAAGCATTCCCCGCTGCCTCGTAAGCAGTGGAAGGATCAAGCTGACCCTACACAAAAAAAAACCTCAGCAATTGAACTTCACGCCTGGAAAAGTGATTACCAAAAGAGTGAGAGGTGCGGACCGCGCAACATTGACCATTTCAAAGTATTCTCCTTCTCCAATCAGAATTGTAGCGTTGCCCGTCTGTGGCCTGGGGAATATCAAGACAGGAGACATTATATAAATGTGGGCTACTCACAGTGAATTTACAGCAGCTTGGACAGTTTTGAAATTTGCTCTGCTATCTGTGAGCGACACGTACAGGGTTCCTGACGGGCAACCGCTCAACGGGGAGGTTGTCCCACTCTTTTGCAATTGGCATGCGATATATTCCGGGGAGAGTGCCTGAACTTGCACACTTAGGCTGACTAGAAATGCAAAAAGGAGTGTAAGGTGAGTCGAATATTGTGCCATTGGTGCGTTGCCTGGGGAGAGTATAGGCCATCTGCCTACCATCGCTCATCGCGCTTATATACTGTGGAATCTCGTCAGGAGAATCCCACATGCATTTTCCAGGCTAGCAACGCATGCAAAAGAGCTGGATAGGTAGCAATCACGCTGCAGAAAAAGACCTACATTGCTACTTACGCCGTATCCAAGAGATGCAATTTCCGAGGTCATGCAGGGTTATGCCAGTCAAAAGTGTTAAAACCTACACCAACTCAGTGTACGCGTGGGAGAGCATCCAAGTCATGATCTGACCAGGAACACCACCGTTGAACGGGTTGCAAGGGGCTGGTCTCCCTGAGCCAAACTAATGGAAGGAAGTGGGTGGTTCATTCTGAAGCCGACCCGTCACTCGGACTTCATGATGTAGATCGCCGTCATGGCTGCTCATACCACTGGGGGCACACACGGCGGAATGTCACATAACCTAAGAAGCGGGAGAAAGTGATGGTACCAGGTAACCAGGGCGCTACCGGTCTAATTTTTATTATGATTAAATCGAGGAAGGTTACTATCACGGCCACTCACAATGTGTACATGACATTGATCCAGTTTAACCAGCTTTAGCTCTGAGCAGCAATTGCAATTGCAACCTCCTGTATTGGAATGGGCTGAAGAAAATGACTTTGACTCATAGAGATCGGCTAAGTAGGAACTCCGAAAATGAGTTAGAGACGCGATCGGGATTCGAACATTGCGACGTCGGAACGACCGTCACTGAGCTAACCACTCGGGTGGGGAGGGGCAACTTAAACGCTCAGTCAAAGCCAAGCTCTGACTGTGATTACCTCTTGCCGCACTGCGGGTGTGTGCGTCAAGAAATATGTTGCATGTTGCAGGTTGAAAACACGATTTTGAGACGGGGGTCTTGACAAGACACAGGTATGTATTGACTGGTGGATTGTATTCTTAGTAACCAATTTCAACAGGACGCCGCTGCTCATAGGTCACCCTCTCAATAGAAGCATTTGCACACTGGGACAGGTTGACTTACACAACACAAGCTTTAGTGCGCTCTCAAATTGTGATTCTTTTGAAATCAATCGAAGTGAAAATCTATCTCACCAATAGCCGCCGGATCAGAGACGACCGTCATCAAGGGGGGAACCTGGCCGGAGAGGGGCCCCGGCTGAGAGCGTCTAGTTTTGGTACCTCCCAACATTGTTACAAGGCCCATGGGCCACCATTGGTCCATGTGGAAAGTTCCGAGAATCAAAATTTCGGATCCGCCATGGATGTATCGAAACGCCTCGATGATCTGCATAATGGACAACCTACCTAGATGATGTATCCTGGTTTTAGGTTACGTGCCCAGGCGATTACAATCACATTCTGTCTCCTCCACGGCGCGTTGAGGCGAGCAGCCGTGCGCAATGTGGCTCGGCAAGTTCTATTGTCCCCCCTGTGCGAACCATCCCTTTCGCAGCGAATTCATCAATCTCCGGCGGATTCTCCGCTACTCAGCCTCGTTTAAGCACGATATTTTCTGCTAAAACAATACTCCAACTATCATAAATCCTATTAGTCTAGTTACTAGTAGCGAACATGCTGACTGGCCTTTAGCCTCAACTTCCGACCAGCGAAATATTGTCAACATTATATAATTTAAATCCTATTGATTCTCTACCTAGTCCGTTACGATAGAGTTGTATTATTTTACTTAGGGGACACCTGTTGAGAGCACCAATTGTACCTAAATGGACCCAGTCACTCAAAAGAGTGACAGTGACATGTGAACGAAGGCTTCCAAATCGGACTGAGTTCTGCTCAGTGGCCTTCAAGGGCTCGTTGGGTATTCCTCGTCAGCGCAGGACGCGACACTCAAACTTAAAGAATCATTTGCGGGCTTTCTTTTTGTTTTCCCGGTTAAAACACTTCAAAGATCATTTAAAGTCATCTGGACTCGGTGGACGCCAGGTCCATCCACCACAGGCCATCCTTCTATACCCGCCTTGATACCGACCATATCCCATCCAAGGCTATGGCAACTCCTTCGTCGACTTCAATCGGTCCCGGAAAGCGCGCAAGCACGTCGAAGCTTCTCAATGACTATGTTTGTTTGCACCGGACAAGCATTGTGGCATTGTGCTGAATATGTTTGCAGCAACTCGGGGACTCTCTTGGAAAGGGCGCGTTTGGTCAAGTATACAGTGAGTAAGAGGAATTCTGCGGAAATGGATTCTATACAAGCGTTGATGCATGCAGGGGCACTTAACTGGGCCACTGGTGAGACCGTGGCCGTGAAGGAGATACAACTCAGCAATATACCAAAGGGAGAGCTTGGGCAGATAATGGTGGGTCCAGGACTACGTTATTCAAGGCTTCGGGTGCATCGTTCAAGACTTCCTTCTAGTCCGAAATTGACTTACTCAAGAATTTGAACGTATGTGGCTCCCGAAACCTACATTCCGATCGTTTACCCGATCCATTCCTTAGCACCCTAATATCGTCAAGTACAAGGGCTTCGTCAAGACCAGGGAGTACTTGTACATTATCCTTGAGTCAGTACTCATCCCATCTCAAATGATGAAATTGAATGAGCTTACTTACCGTGTCAGGTTCTGCGAAAATGGATCATTGCATAATATCTGCAAACGTTTCGGTAAATTTCCAGAGAACCTGGTAGCGGTCTATATCTGTCAAGTCCTAGAGGGGCTTGTATACCTTCACGATCAAGGTGTCATCCATCGCGATATCAAGGGCGCAAATATTTTGACTAACAAGGACGGCTGTGTAAAGCTTGCTGACTTTGGTGTCGCTAGCTCTACTACAACTGGTGCCATTAATGATGATGCTGTTGTAGGCAGTCCCTATTGGAGTGAGTAGTTATGGTATATGTCCTCGCCACGATTTAACAGCATTCTGCACCAGTGGCACCTGAGGTCATTGAACAATCTGGCGCAACTACTGCTTCAGACATCTGGTAAGTACAGTCGAGCTGCTTGCGAATGAATGCAAATACCGATATATTATTCAGGAGCGTTGGTTGTGTAGTTATCGAACTCTTGGAAGGCAAGCCTCCATATCACTTCCTCGACCCCATGCCCGCCCTCTTTCGCATTGTTCAGGATGACTGTCCTCCCATCCCCGATGGCGCATCTCCGATTGTCAAGGATTTTCTACTTCACTGTTTCCAGAAGGACTGTAACCTCCGAATCTCAGCTAAGAAGCTGCTTCGTCATCCTTGGATGGTATCTGCGAGGAAGCAGATGAATGCGGCTGCGGGAAAGGAATCGAGGTCTCCAGAAGGTGGCCCGCAATCATTCACGGCAGGCAAGAGACCCACAAGCAACTATAACTACGACGAGGCTGTCCTCAAGGTACAGGAGTGGAATGAAGCCCTCAAATGTGATTTATCATTGTTCTGATCAATGCCCCGCTCATGCCCCATTAGCCCCTACACGACCTACGAAGAAAAATGGTCGCAACTCCGTATCAGAAGGTCAACCACCATCCCCAACTCGTGGTAGTCGAGATAAGCCTGCGGTGTCGCTCCTTCAGCATTCAGTCCTTGGTCTCCAGGCTTCGACCTCTGGGAACTCTGCTCTCAAAGGACCCAATACTGCCCCAGGAAAGCCATCTGCCCCCGTCGCTCTAGTGGAGAAGATCCGGGAGCCACTAGCTTTTGTCCTTCAGCCTCCAGAGGAGCAGACAGACAACTGGGACGACGACTTCGAGGATGGACCCTCATTCACCAAGTTACAAGGTTTGTGCGAGATTGAAGGATTGTCGTGGTCTTACCTTGTGTTGTTACGTAGCCTCTGCCCTCGAGAAGACGTCCATCGAAGATGACAAACCGGAGGGTGATGATAATGCGCAGACCATCAGACCAAATCGTAGCCCAGCTGGCCCCGGGACAATACCACTTGCAAGGGCACCATCTGCCGATATTGTACCCATCGTCGAAGACTATTCCGATATTGCAACTGAGGAGGACGAGCTCTTGCTTCAAGAGAAAGTGGCAGATTTCAAGGTCAGTGCATTCCTTTTTTTCCTAATTACTGACTGAGAACTCTCACAATGTCAAAGATGAAGAATTCGGTGCGCAGAGGACTCTTCCATCCTGACGATATCAAAGTCCTCGGACTCCTTTCTGGTTCTCCTGGTCCTATGTCTGCACCTCTTCCTAGTCTGTCGAGGAAAGCATCCCGCCCGTCTCTCAGTCCTATATCTGGCATGGGTCTACCACCTACAGGTTCGATACGATCACATTCGCGTTCATCTTCCTTTGTTGGATCTGGTTCAAGTGCTTCTGGCTCATTTGGTCCCGCAGAGGCGAGACGTGCGGCTAGCCATGCTGAATTTGGCAAGTATGCTGAGGACGACGATGAGGACTACGATGACATCTTTGGAAAGCCTGGCGGAACTAGTAAGTAGTTTTAGGTTAATGTATGTATGATTTCAAACTTTAGCTTCGCAGCTCTCGAACAGCCAATGCAAACCTTGCAACTCAACACGAGGTTGTCGAACAAGTCATGGGTAAGGTCTACAGTTTATTTCAAACATCTTGGCGATTGATTTCACTGCAGCTCGGAGACGATTCGGACGAAGATGATCCTTTCGCAGAGGCGAGTTATTGTGTGCCATCCATGATTCTGGCTGACCAAAAATCCTCAGATCGACGAGGGTTTTGCTGAAGATGATCTCGAGACTAATCTCCAACGTGACAAACATGCCCGGTTGTGCAACATGGTCAACCAACTCATCGATGAACTGACACCCTCGGCGCCTGATTTCCAACTGCGTGATGCTTGTGACCAACTGGTCTGTTCAATCTGACTCTATGCTTTTACAGTCTGATGCATTGCCGCATTTTTAGATCAATATCATGACAGAAAACCCTGATATGCTCGTGCAATTGGTGTCTTCACATGGTATGCTGGCAATTTTGGAGGTACTGGAAGGCAAGTGCTCCAGAGATGTCCTCATGAAGCTACTTCACATCATCAACTTGGTAAGTCAGCGAAGTAATTTGCGAGCATTGACCGAACGTTGTTGGCTAGTTGGTCACGAGCGATCTTGGGTTCTTAGAAAGCTTCTGCCTAATCGGAGGGATTCCGGTCATGATGGGTAGGTGTTGTAGCCTCGGAGACATTGATCATGAAGAATTGACTCATTTTGCAGGTTTTACCTCAAAGAAATACCCTTCTGAGTGTCGCGTGGAGGCGTCCAACTTCATTCGATTGCTGTGTCACACATCTATATTGACCTTGCAGATGTTCATCTCGTGCGTGCTTACCTCACTTTTTGTGTGCGCGCCCTCACCCCCTAACAGATGTCGTGGCCTGAAAGTTCTTGTTGACCTCTTGGACGAGGACTACACCGACCAGACTGAGCTCGTCGTCGATGCTCTCAATGGCATAGGAAGCGTGTTCGAATTGCAAACTCCAACGACTAAGAATGACTTCTGTCGTATGTTCATTCGCGAAGGCCTCCTCGATCCCCTTTCCTCCGCTTTGCTCAACGTCATGGGCAATTCCAGTCCCAACGCAGTCGAGATGAAGCACAAGATCATACAGATTCTTCTCGTATTCTCCCAAGTGACGCAAAGTGACATTCACGTACGTAACGCCATGGGGACGCGGAAGATCATCAGACGTGAGATTTTCGTGTCAATCATCAGATTTGATGCACCTAAATGATGGCAGGTCTATTACGCGCATGCGAGCTTCTGGAGATGGAATGCCTCGTTCATATGTTGAAGGCTGTGAAGCACTTGTCCATGAATGCTAATTTGCTCGAGGTGCTTCAAAATGCAAATGTCATCGAGATACTCATCAAGCTGCTGGACGAAGAGAAGGCCGGCCCTCACAGCACGGTAAGCATATGGGATCACGACTTGGACGTCACTCAGATCAAATGGTATTTCAGGAAGTGTCAAATCACATTTTCCAGACCTGTTATAACCTCTGTCGGCTGAACAAGTCACGACAAGAGGAGGCAGCTCAAGCTGGCATTATTCCATGCTTAAAGCGAGTAATCGAGACGAGCTCACCTCTCAAACAGTTCGCGCTGCCCATTCTGTGCGACTTGGCGAGCGCTGGGAAAAGCTGCAGATACCTCCTTTGGCAGCACAATGGTCTTGCGCTTTATTTGAAGCTCCTAGAAGACCCATACTTCCAGGTCAGCGCCTTGGAGGCAATCCTGTCATGGTAACGAGAATTCTGAATTGCACCCTGCCTTACAACTCACGTGAACTCAGGTTGCAAGATGAAACCGCCAAGATTGAAGATGAGCTAATTAGATCCGAGTCTCTTGAGGCGTTGCTCAAGTGCTTCGTATCCGCAAAAGCAAACTCCTTTGAGAACCTCCTCGACCCCCTCCTCAAAATCTGTCGTATCTCCACCGCACTCACCATCGGCCTCGCCAAATCTCAATTCTTCAAGCGCATCATCGACAGACTCAGCCACAGCCGCGCAGTCGTTCGTCTCAACCTCTTACGTATCCTCCGAACCGTTTGCGACGTGCACCCTAACCGGGCGATGTTGGTGGAGCGCTATGGTTTGCACGACATCGTCATGAAGCTTAGCAAGGATGATGGCGCTGTCCTGGTGCGCGAGTTGGCGAGAGAGATCCTCCCGGCGCTAGCACCAGCTCTTAGACCAGCGGGCAACAGGTCCCTGCTCAAGGGGTATGATACTCCGAAAAGCAGTCTCATAGCGCCCAAGAAAGCCAGGCGGACAGCATCGGAAACGTCTGCGGTTATGGGATCAAGCTCGTCAGTGCTGGGTCTTAGCACGGGTCCTCCTCCGACATCGAGGACGGGGATAGAGAGGGCGTTCTCGTCATCCAGACATAGGTTGGGTGATATATCTTGGCAATCTCATGGGGGACAAAGATGATTTATATATTGTTGGGTCAGACAGTGTGCTTTTTATTAATTTATTGTCCGTTCTTTATCGCTGGCTCTGCGTCGTTACCACAGACAGTACTCTCGTTTGCACATACCATATATCTCTCACTAATGACATGCAGAGAACAAACAAATCCGATTAACAATGTAATCTGAACATAAAATGTGAGCAAATTAATAGACGACAGAGCAAGTTAACGAAGACGCACAAGTAATCTACTTGCGAGCAAAGGGTATTTGGAAACCAGAGACCAGTGCCCTTGCACGATTTTGTGCACCGAGGCCCACTGCATTGGTGACAAAGTGTATGTGCATACCGTAAGATTTGGGGTACGAGTCCAAGTTGACCTCGATTTGGGGGAAGTAGCCCATGGCCTCTGGCGGCAAGCCAAACGAAACAACACCAGCCACACCGCTCGGAGACTTCATTGTTGATGATGCGGGGGGCATAACTATGCCCGGGAACTCTCGAATTCTCGGAAGCACAAATTCCGCCAAGGTGCTCATGAAGTCGTACATCTTGGGTCCCTTCAACTCGACCTTTGCACCCACTGGAAGTCCAGGGCGCATCCACCCACCAACATTTTTTTTCCCTTTCACGATCTGCACTCCATCACTCGAAGGACGACCTCCTCCGCCCTCGGTGTCTCCCGACATTGCGCGGAATGCAGCGATGAGACCAAGTAAATTACTCCGGTTGGTGAGTGCTTCCTTGAGCATGGAATGAATGACAATTTTTTCCAAACGGACGATATTCTCTGAAGTAGTCGGAGGAGCCGGCTTCTTGCCTGCCTGGGAACCACCGACGGGAGGGTTATAACGGTTTTTAGTGTATGGGTCGTTGGGGTCGTAAGTGAGACGGATTTGGCGTGGTGATGGTGGAGTGCCAGACTCGTGATTGTAAGTCATGTACATCAAGTTGTCTTGGAGAGTCGTATGGTAGTGGTCCATGAAACGACATGGGTGGGTGTCGCGGACGATGAGATTCCTGACGTGCGGAACTGGAAGACCATTCTCGTCGCGTTTGAGGAATTTGCGAATTTTTGGAGGTTTCCTGAAAGGACGGACTACCTGCGCGACGCGAACTGCTGCTGCACTCATCTAAAATGATTATCTGTGAGAATGGGTTCGGGTGTTTGAAAACTTGAACGAACCGAGCTAGTGCGAGGTCGAAGTAGTAGTATGGAAGCAAGCGGACAAGTATGGAAATAATATTTATTTGTGAATTATTTTTGTTCGGTTAACGCGCGGTGTCAGCCTTGGATCGATTGCAGTCCTCAACGTTGTTAACGACGTCGACGGTCAACTTTATCTTTCTTTCTTTTTCTTCTTCTTCTTTCTTTTAATTGTTCACTTAATAATGGCTCTGACTGCACCAGCGCAGTCCGCTCTCCCAATGTGGGACGATACAATCGTACCAACTCTGCGTAAAAGTACGTATAACATAATAACGTTCTTGTCCAGAAGCTCAGGTATCAGATTCTGACCGAGCCCGTCTTCTCTTCCTTTTTTTCCAGGACTAGAAAGCGAAAGTCGTATCCTTGCTAAACGCCTGTCAGTGGCATCTTTTTCTTCTGCGGACGACACACCAAGGTCGAACGCTCCTTCAATTTCTGGCCACACTCTGCGAGATCTGGCTCCAAATTCACTTTATTCTCCAGAACATAAGAAATTTAGTGCTATACCCAGGCCAAGCTTGCAACAGTCAAGAGGTCCTTCAGAAGCTTCCCGTCCCAGCGCCGCTTCCTCGCACAATCCTCCATATACACGCGCTCGCACAGTCTCTCAACCATACTTGTACGATTCTTCTTCTCAACCTAACGGCTACCCGAACGGACACGCTCTCCCAACCCCAGATTCTTCCTGCCCTACTTCCCCCCGCACCTCTGACGTGAAGCCCACCCGAATACCGATGGTCGCGCGGGGGAGAACCACAAGTACCTCTAGTCACGCCCAGAGTGTCGCGACCCGTACCGAAAGTCGCAATGGCGTCCTTTCCCATCAGACGCCCACTCCCGATACGTCTCCTGATCTCTGGATTGTTGACGAGACTGACCCCTCTTTGTCAAATGCTACTATTCGACATCAGAGATCAAATATCATGAACGAACCTGCTCCATTTAGCGCAAGTTCTATCAGCTCCTCTGTTCTCTCCAAGCAGTCTCACCATGACACTGGCTTCGCCCCTCCGCGGCCTTCCAATGAATCAGAAGAGCGTCCATTTGAACATTGGTACAGAGGAGACGTACATAGAAACGGTGGCGTCGGGGAGTTGCGGGTCGGTAAACGCATGGAGATGTTGCGCATCGCCAACTTCGGACACGACATGAAGTCAAACACGCATCGTTTTGCACCGAGGGACTTCTCTGCCGCTTTGGAGTACAGCCGTAGACGGAAGAGAGCTGATAGCGCTTCTGGCCCAGGGGAAAGAGAGAGTTTGTATTTGGATGAACAGGGAGCAAAGGAAGCGGATATGGTATTGGATGAGAGCCCACCGACGGACATTGATGGTGATCCTGACACTGATACGGATGATATCTATAACGCGTACGCCGGTACAGAGGACGTCACCATTCATCCATTCAGCGCGTCTACGCCTGGTCTAGTCAGATTATCTGCAGAGAATACCCGCAGCGAAGCACACCCCAATATTAACACCGAGATACCACCAACTCGGATACCCGTCGCACGTACAGCCTCGGAACCCCTCAGAGCCAACACATCTATTGAAACAACACGCAGTTCCGAAACTCTGATCCCATCTCCTCCTGATTCTATCGCAAGTTCTCGCCGGCGGTCATTTTCACGATCACAGAGTCAGTCGCCTGATCATCCACCGAGTAACAAACGCCGCACGAAGAGACCAGTGTCGCCGTCCCAGTCTTCAACACCGAAGAAACCCAAGTCGAAGGCAAAAACGCCGTCTTCCGCTGTGCGACGGAAGGACGACAGTCGCGCTTCGATCGCCTCATATCCGACTCCCGAAGGAGATGGTATGGTTGACGCCATACCTACATGGACCCAGCCAGTTCAAAAGTCGGGCACCTGGGACGAGGTGATAAGATAAGAGTAGCTATATTAATTGTTTCGCTGATCGCTTTCCAGGTGGTTCTACCGGTTGTGGCGCGGAAAAAAGGTCTGGATGGTCAATACGAGCAAGCAGATGGCAGCCCTCGTCCCAAACCTCCGGATCCTGTTGCTCCGGTGAGTGTATTCTCCGATCTCGTATCCGACCCATTGCTGATGAACCTGCATAAGGCTCCTGGCACTTTTGGTTACGATTACTCCAAGTATCGTGCGCCTCGGGGAGAGGAGATACCCATGGATGAATTCGGAAATCTACCAAGTCCAATTCAGGAGGAACCAGCACCGATACCTGAAAGTCCACTTCCAACACTACCACCCCTCACTGAAGAACCAGAGCGACCCATCCGTCCCGCCCGACGGAAAGCGGCCGCACGTCCTCCTGATTCTCCCGCACCGTTCTCGCAATACCGGCGCACAGACATTCCGACCATCAATGTTACGCGACCATCCACCGACCTCGAGTCACCACAGCAAGTACCTCACAACGATGAAGACGCAGGCGCTGGGTGCTGCAAGTGTGTTGTTATGTGATTGCGACGATTTCAAAGCATTTGCTCGTTCTCTTCATTGTCCCATGTTTTCACTTTCCTCTTTCTCATCCACACTTGCACATATGTCATCTTCATTCCTCTCTTAGCCACGCCGTTCTGATTTCATTGCATACTGGGTGTTCCTCCGTTTCCCGCATACCTTACCACTCAAGACAACTGGAGTGTCATGACTCTCGTTCACTTTCCGCTTCTTATCCTCCACCCATACTATCGCCCTGTCGCAGAACACATCTGTCCCTCTTCTTATGCCGCTCGTTTACCTTGTGTACTATGGATCCATGGCCGGTATTCACTCTCAAACTATTCTAGTGCTCTAGTACTCCGGGTAGTCAGACTCGTTTATTACATATACATCATCTTTGGTATTCTTGTTGTGCATCGCAAGTCGCAAGTCGCAAGTCCCAGAATTAGTGCAAACAATTGATAAGTGTGACATTGCTTGTGGGACGTTGGGCACGGGGTCAGGTGGTATTTTTGTCATGCATAACAACCTCAAGCGCAAGTCTCAGTAACAGTGAATGATCTACTAGCTGAAAGCAGTCCATCCTTATCTACACGCACTTCCTCCGTCAAGAACTGAACGTCCACACGATACGTCCCAACCTCATCACTCACATCTATATGTGTCATATTAGCAAACTGCGGAAGGACTTTCCCGTCCTTCGACCAGGCGATCCTGTAGCTTTCCTCGCTGGAGACAGGGCTTTCTCTAAACTCAGCAAGTGGAACCAGATCAACCTTGAAGGATCTGTGGTGATCACGTTCGCACGTTATCCTGAATTCCTCGATGAGATCGATACGTTTGAGTAGCGATAGCCAAAGGCCCTCCAAGCACACTTTGCAGAAGTTGGGCTTGGTGACGCTGCGCATGAGGCAATCGTCATTCGTCGGGCGATAAGACGTCTCATTATCTAAACTGAATCTGCGCACCAGTCTATGGCTTAAACTCTTTGGCATGAAAATAAACCACTCACGTCGGGAACATGCCATAGTGATTAAACGTCGCATTGAATCTGTTCTCGGTGTTAGATCTTTAAGATAAACGAGACAGGCGTTCAACAACATACTCAGCTTCTGTCCCATATTCCAGAATCTCTACGCTGCATAACTGCGCGCTTCCTTCGAGAGCGCTGTTCTTCAAGACAAACGAGATTTCATGCGAGCCAGCGCTCAATGACGTGTCCTCAAAAACATCATAGTGCCATCTATCGAATCCGATATCTTTTCTGGGCGCCCAGTGTAAATCGACCCCATCGAATAAAATATCCAAGTCGCGTCGATCTGGGAGGCCAGACAGCGAGAATTTGATCAGATGACGTGCGTAATTTCCTGATGACAAGAAGGAAATCGACCATGGTTGGGTTGTACTCAGCAGAGTCCACGGATATGCTTGCATCGGCATCACGGACCGTTGGGCGCGGAATATGTCATCATCTTCCTGGTGCTCGAGCCAGTGTGTCCACGTCACGGCTGAGAGATTGTGGGCGGCATTGACACCGAAATAAGCATATCCTCCGTCATATTCTTCGCCTACGTCGATGATGGAGTGACCAATCTCGTGTCGAAGGACCAATGCCCCATTTGCTAGGGAGGCAGTGGTTGTCCTTCACACTCTTTGTTAGTATGTTTAAGACGAAAAGTTAACACGGGGTCGCAACATACGTGTATTCTCCGCCAAGTCCTGGACGTAGGAAAGTGGTCAGTGTGAAATAGTGTGTAAAAGATACTGGATATCTTACCACCATATAATGGATCATTGCCTTTCGTAAGGATGTAAAAAAAATAGCTTAATCGTGCATTCCTGATCCGAAACACGCACCAAGGAGAATTGCATAGTTACATTTATTTCCGATAGACGCACAGGCCATTAGAGCAACATCGGAATTATTGGCGTATAAGCCCCTCAACTCCGTGCCATCACGGTATAACCCAAATGGAGTCCTAGGCGGAACGTTTATAAAGTAAATGATCGTGACTATGATAAGTACCTCTTAGCTTTCCCATTGACGCCCACGCCGCTCTAGGAAAACGATGGATCAGCTTAGAGCCTGATACTAAATTTTGGAGAACATTAACCTCTTGACTAGGTGAGAATACTGCCCAAAAGTTCAACAGAGGCCTGACTGTAGCAAACGTCTGATTTGCTGACAAGTCGGTGACTAGACGCATTGCATCATCAAGAAACTTGTCTCTTTCACGAATTGTATCTGTACATCGAGTGAGGACTGAGGATGTGACATGCAGAAAAACCAGATGTAAACGCACACCCGTCGGAGAAGAAAGCAAGATCGATACGGTTGTCTGACTGCCCAGATTGCAAAAGACTGACGACTTCTAACGGCGGGATGGGAACATCTAATAATGTACCATACAATATCCCTTGATCTCCAAATGGCACTTGGGTCTGGAAGCCATTGCGTGCACTTTGTCCAACAGATGATAGGTCATTCAAACACTCGAGCTGTGCGCGAAGCCACAATTCGTTGGTGCTGTGTGATAGAAAGTGAATTATCTCCTTGGCCCCAAGTGATCCAGCAGATGGTACAACATTCTGCTGCCTGATGATGTGCCCTGATGTTGCTGGCGGGAGACTCTTGTGCAGCTGCGCCTCGCCGAAAGACACGATTTCACATGAGCTAGTATTTGGTTCCCGTCGAAGGGTAAGTTGGTATGGTTGGGAGTTCCAGTGTGCACCAGCACCGGCTACGAGGGCAAATGCAACAGTACCAGTGGCCAGTAACGTCTTCATGTTTTCATTGAACTGACCGTGATCAATGAAGTATAGCGTTCAGGATGAATGTCCGATTTATATAGTGCACAGTGCACACAAACCCAAATACAGCAGTCGCGAAATCTGCCATGCATCACCTGCGGAACTCACGCTAGTCTCTCTACCATGGCCGTCAATCCAAACGAAGATACGGAATTGTGAGCTTATATTCTCTACTTCATCTACACTTGCCTATATACGTGCCCAGCAACGATGCCCTCCGCAAGTACGGTATCATTCCTCCCAAAGAAACTACTCCCCCTACTCCTTCACCTCCGAGTTCTCCAAAGCTTCACGATGTACTTGATGATCTCACTCCGGAAGAGCTAAAAGAACTGGGCGAAGAGATCACTGACGATGACCTTGACCGCGATATTGATTCATATCGGAGGCAGCGATTAGCTCAAGAACGACTGCAGCAGAAACGCGCCCGCTTTGGGAGAGTCTATCCTATTGGACGCGATGATTATACCAGGGAGGTCACAGAGGCTAGTAAGATCAACGAAGAGGGTGACGAAGAAGAAAAAGGCACGGGCGTGATCTGCTTCTTATACAAGGACGGGTCAGTTCTCATCTGTTCGTGGCACCTCAGGTATTCATTTGAATAAACCACCAGAATTCTTCGGAGCGACAGAACTTCTGAACATATACACACTCTAGCAAGTCGATATCCACACTCAAAGTTCGTGTCGATTGTGGGCAACAAATGCATTGAAGACCTCCCAGATTCTCGAATTCCCTTATTGATCATATACCGCAAGGGGGAAATACGGAATCAACTTATTGCATGGGGCGCTGATCGCGAAAGACAGCTTGAAGGCAAGCTCAAACAATCTTATGATGGCGTCCGTCACATATTCATTTCTGTCCAGAACTCGAGGCACATCTGATTTTATGTGGTGCCCTAGATCTTCCCCGCGGGCCACTCGGCGAGCGACGAGCGCACGATGGCGACGACTCTATAGAAGAAGACGATGATGATACATCTTTTCACATGCGGTCTGCTGCCACAAGCACGAATGCTCGGGCACCAAAAAATATACGGGCACAAACCAAGAAAGACGACTCAGACTCGGAATTTGAATTTGACATGTAGTCTGGGAATAATCTCTGGCTGATCTGCCTAGCTCCCTAGCCTAGGGCCCGTTGGTAAGAACCTACCATTTTTATAGTATTCAAGAGTTTGTCCTTATGTATGTACCAGATAATTGAGATTAGCAAGGACAGGGTTAACAGTCAGTTAAAGGGGTTTATTTGTCTCTATTTTGAATATGCGTGTCACGGCAACGTTGACCGCAGGGTAACACTGATCAAATGACAGCCTGCAGCGACTTCTTCTCGTCATATGGTGTTCTTAATTTCCACCTGAGAGTATGACCCTGCACTGCTATATCGGTTTGCAGACCCGAGTTCTCCCCGCAACATTAACAGGCTGCCAGGATACTTTACGGCCGTGGCTTCCATATACCGACTCATGTGACGCGTAAACCCGTGGAAACGCGTGGACCAGCGTGTTGTGTTTAATTTCAGAGCTTGTCGGTCCGGGATTCAATTTCATGCGCTCATCCGAGTCGGTCTAAGCACGACGCTTATATTTGCCTGGTTGAGAGCACAAAATCTGAACGACTAACAGCGACGACTAACAGCGGAACCTATTGTTTCCACATAGTAATCACCTGCGAAAGATGACTGCCTTCAATGAGCCGGAGGCCAAGCTTGAAGCTCTTTTAGACATCATCAACTCCTCTGCACGCCAAGCAATCGCAGAATACAAGAAAACAGGACATGGGGTCCCCAGTGCCGACGCAACAACCTTCCACCCCCTCGACCTGACGACGGATACACTTGCCCTCAAAAAGGCGATTAGGCTGCTCGAAGGTGCATACCATCAATTGAGCTCAATACTAGCACCCCCCCAACACACGGTGATGAATGTAAGTGCCGATCGCAAATGATCTCTGTTCAGCGGCTAATTGTCTTAGTTTGTTTTTAATTATAACTGGGCGTGCACAGGCGTTGCCTTGCGTGCGCGTATTGCAGATGTTCTGGACCAACATCCGGAAGGACTTAGCGTAGACAAGCTGGCGGATGCAGTCAATCTCGACAAGATCAAGGTTGCACGTGTCTTACGGGCTTTGGCCCTCATGGGCTGCTTCAAAGAAGGTAATGTGCACGCTGTCGGTTGAGGATTGTCTCTAAAACACGTAGCGCGCTAAACAGTGGAGCGAGACGTCTTCGCAAACAACCGGCTATCTCTTATACTCCAGTCGGCGAACAACACTGGGTGTTATGCGCGACTTCATACCGAGGATATCTCGAAATTCGCTGGAGTTGTATATGAGACTATGATTGACGATGAATTTTCAAGATCGCATGAGGCCGACAAATCGCCACAGGTATTTGCCTTCAGGAAGGAGGGTATTAAGGGTAATTACTTCGAAGTGATGAGGGATGACGTGAGTTTTCGTCATCACACCCCCTTAGCTACCTTGACACAGCACATTTTATAGGAAGAGAGACGCGTTGTGCGTATGGAGTTATCTATCCTCGACTGACGGCTCACAGAATCCTTGATTAGAATTTTCAGAGAGCCATGCTTGGCCAGAGCGATATCCTGGGCGCTTCTACAGTGCTGCACCGTAAGATATCACGAATTTCTAATCATTAATATGACTGAGAGGTAGGCTCCAAGACTACCATTGGGACGATGTATCGTCTGTGGTGGATGTCGGATCTGGCATTGGAGCATTTTCCACTCCCCTGGCGAAAATGTTCCCTCACCTCAGAATAACCAATCAAGATCTCCCAGAAGTTATGGTACAAGCAAAAAATGTGAGTTCAGACATCTGGTACACGTAGGTATGTCAGCGGGCACATTGTTGATATTTGATCAAGGCATGGGAGAAGAGTGCTCCTGAGGCCTTGCTCGACGGCCGCGTGGAGTTTATATCGATTAATTTTCTGGAGGAAGTACCTGTCGTTGGGAAGGATGTCTACTATGTAAGAGCCTAATTTTATTCCCATTCGTCACCAGTTAATTCAATCTATATAGTTGAGGCACGTGATCCACAACTGGCCAGACACCGAGGCAACGACTATCCTCCGTAACATTCGCAAGGCAATGGGGCAAAATAGCCGGGTGCTAATTCGTGAGTCATCTGCAATTCAATGTGCTGCTTACCGCAAAGTCATTATCTTGTACTAGACGATTGCGCGATCTCCCACACATTGCAAACACCCAGTGGCGCAGGAACTAATGGGTTGAGCATCGTGAGTCTTAGAGTGCAGCCTGGCGTATTTCTGAACTCATGATCCCAAGGCCCCTGAACCCATGTTACCGAACTTCGGGGCAGGCAGTCATAGAGCGTACCAAACGGACCTGACTATGTGGTTTGCTCTAAATTCCAAAGAACGCACTTTGGACGAGCTGAAGGTTATTGGGCAAGTTCTTTATAGTATACCTTGATCCATTGGCGACGATTGACTCATGATAATCCACAGGACCGCTGCTGGTCTAGCACTCACCCAGGTTTACGATCTTGTCGATACAATGCTCATAGAGTTCAGAATCGCTCAGAGCTAATGCTGACAACAAGATCTCTATGCATGACCTGCGTCGTAGATATATAGCGCTATATGGTAGTCACAAATCTGCCCATGGAATCGCGCGAGATACATACTATGTATGACTTTAAACTGTATGATGCGTGCTCAGCGCTCAGCGCCTGCTTCAAGCGCTGGAACGCGACCAATAAGAGTGGAGTTGATTAGTCATAAGTCAGCTGGTTTTCAGTGATGAGGGTTACACTGACTAAATGACAGCCAGCGGCTTCTTCTCGTCATATTGTGTTCTCAAGTTCCACCTGAGAGTATGATCATGACTCAAAATCAGATCACGATGTGTAAAATTCTCCACAACTGGCTGCACTGCCATATTGGTTGGCAGACCCGAGTTCTTCGGATCCCTACAACATTAGTAGGCTGCCAGGATACTTCGGAATCGCAGCCGTGTCTTACACATACCGACTCACGTGGCATGTAAACCCGTGGAAACCCGTGGAAACGTGTGGTTTTTAACAAAACATTCCGGGACCACCGTCAGGTTCTTCCGTGGAGGACTCCACCCGCGTGTTGTGTTCAACTCAAAACTTGTCAGCTCGAGACTAGTAAATGGGTGATCAGATACTCGTCCATCTTATCGTGAGCATGATCTCTGAGAATCAATGTGTGTATCCTAACCATCACAATTATATGGACTCATCGGTTTAAGCACGACACTTACACAACTTGTCGGTTCAAAACAGCAAATGGGTAACGAGATACTCGTCCGTCTGATCGCGATCATGGTCAGGATCAGTGTTACGTATACTCGAAAGACAAAGGCCGTCTTATGCTCGGCATCACAAAGAATAGAACCGTAACAGCGCGTGTATCCTGACTATCACAATTATATGCGCTCATCGGTCTGAGCACGACATTTATATTTACCTTGCTGAGGGTATAAAATATGAACGACTGACAGCAGAACTATTGTTTCTACATATTATCACCCCCGAAAGATGACTGCCTTCAATGAGCCGGAGGCCAAGCTTGAAGCTCTTTTAGACATCATCAACTCCTCTGCACGCCAAGCAATCTCAGAATACAAGAAAACAGGACATGGGGTCCCCAGTGCCGACGCAACAACCTTCCACCCCCTCGACCTGACGACGGATACACTTGCCCTCAAAAAGGCGATTAGGCTGCTCGAAGGTGCATACCATCAATTGAGCTCGATACTAGCACCCCCCCAACACACGGTGATGAATGTAAGTGCTGATCGCAAATAATCTCTGTTCTGTGGCTAATTGTCTTAGTTGGTTTTCAATTACAACTGGGCGTGCGCGGGTGTTGCCTTACGTGCGCGTATTGCAGATGTTCTGGACCAACACCCGGAAGGACTTAGCGTAGATAAGTTGGCTGATGCAGTCAATCTCGACAAGATCAAGGTTGCACGTGTCTTACGAGCTTTGACCCTCATGGGCTGCTTCAAAGAAGGTAATGTGCACGCTGTCGGTTGAGGATTGTCTCTAAAACATGTATCGCGCTAAACAGTGGAGCGAGACGTCTTCGCAAACAACCGACTATCTCTCATACTCCAGTCAGCGAACAACACTGGGTGTTATGCGCGACTTCATACCGAGGATATCTCGAAATTCGCTGGAGTTGTATATGAGACTATGATCGACGATGAATTTTCAAGATCGCATGAGGTCGACAAAGCGCCCCGGGTATTTGCCTTCAAGAAGGAGGGTATGAAAGGTAATTACTTTGAAGTGATGAAGGATGACGTGAGTTTTCGTCATCACCCCCCTTAGCTACCTTGACACAGCACATTTTATAGGAAGAGAGACGCGTTGTGCGTATGGAGTATCTATCCTCGACTGACGGCTCACAGAATCCTATGAATAGGATTTTCACAGAGCCATGCTTGGCCAGAGCGATATGATGGGCGCTTCTACAGTTCTACACCGTAAGTTATCACGAATTGTTGATCGTTGACATGACTGAGACGTAGGTTGCAAGACTATCATTGGGATGATGTATCGTCTGTGGTGGATGTCGGATCTGGCATTGGAGCATTTTCCACTCCTCTGGCGAAAATGTTCCCTCACCTCAGAATAACCAATCAAGATCTCCCAGAAGTTATGGTACAGGCACAAAATGTGAGTTCAGACATCTGGTATACATAGGTATGTCAGCGGGCACGTTGTTGATATTTGATTAGGCATGGGAGAAGAGTGCTCCCGAGGCCTTGCTCGACGGTCGCGTGGAGTTCATGCCGATTAATTTTCTGGAGGACGTACCTGTCGTTGGGAAGGATGTCTACTATGTAAGAGCCTAATTTTGTTCCCATTCGTCACCAGTAATTCAATCTATATAGTTGAGGCACATTATCCACAACTGGCCGGACGCCGAGGCAACGACTATCCTCCGTAATATCCGCAAGGCAATGGGACCAAATAGCCGGGTGCTAATTCGTGAGTCATCTGCGATTGCCTGCGGTGCTTACCGCAAAGTCATTATCTTGTACTAGACGATTGCGTGATCTCCCACACATTGCAAACACCTGGCGTAGGAACTAATGGGTTGAGCATCGTGAGTCTTAGAGTGCAGCCTGGCGTATTTCTGAACTCATGATCCCAAGGCCCCCGAACCCATGTTACCGAACTTCGGGGCAGGCAGTCACAGAACTTACCAAACAGACCTGACTATGTGGTTTGCTCTAAATTCCAAAGAACGCACTTTGGACGAGATGAAGGTTATTGGGCAAGTTCTTTTTAGTATACCTTGATCCATTGGCGACGATCGACTCATGATAATTCACAGGACCGCTGCTGGTCTAGCACTCACCCAGGTTTACGATCTTGTCGATACAATGCTCGTAGAGTTCAGAATCGCTCAGAGCTAATGCCGACAACAAGATCTCCATATACATGGCCCGCGTCGTAGCGTGCGATACGTATACTATGTACAACTTTGCTGTATGATAACTATGATTTATGGACCCTCCAAGAATAGTACTCAAGAGCGTGGAGAAGGACATCATACACCATCCTCACAATGTAGAGTACAGCAATCAAATGGTTTTATTTTCTGAGACTGCACTATGATAGAAAGAGGGCGGAATTGGACGTACAGTTTCACTAATGAAAGCCAAACAGTTTCAAACCGCGGGATCGAACGATCCGTCCTTCATTACATATGTTAGATAACGCAAGTCTCTTTACCTACTTTACATGCAACCAACTTCCTTGTTCCACCATCTTTTAGTTGTCAAACATATTCCAATGGCTTGAGTAGGCGTTGTCGGGCCTTACACCGGTGTCTCCTTTTCCGAGGAATATATTTTTCCATCTTCGTTGTTTTCCCTCACATCCGAGGTACCTCCTTGACGTCAGTACTAGCTTTGAATAAGCTGCCACAAGGCATACTTAGAACTTGATGATAGAACATCTCTAGATGGGTCACAGTAATGACCTGAACCACCTGTGTCCGTTCTTCCGTTGAGCGCTGCGGCACTGTTGCCGGGCGCTCCGCATGCATTCGAGGTACCCCTCGCGCTCGTTGTTCCGCTGGCAAACGGTCATTGCCCGTTCAAAGACGAGACAAAACTCGCATTACTCATCGGGAACACCTCCTCGATGTAAATTTTCTAGCTCGAATAATGTAGTCAACATCGCGGCGTCGGTGAAATGGGACATTTATGAAGATTAATTGTGGATCTTGAAACAAACGGTTGAGGTCGAAGTTGGGTCGAAGTTGGTCGAAGGCTGACACATTTTTACGTAAAGGAGATGCCGGCGGCACAGAGCAATCATGGACGACTGCCTTCAAGTTAGACTTAGACTGCAGTCGCTGCACAGCCTGCAACTTCCAAGGACGCACACTAAATCTATCCTTTAATGTTGCGGTGAAGCAGTGTACACGAGCCGTACATGGGTTACACGCATATGCCTCGCAAACAAAAGGAGCAGAAGTGGAAACCGAACTGTATGAGTGGCTGCCACAATCAAGAAGGAACGACTGTCTTCCTTCTATATGGTCTGGCTAGGGGAGACTAGATGCACCCCCCACAAGCTATTCAAATGGCTTGTCGTTTTGTTCAAAAACATTGTCAACATGGTTAGTCTGACTACGGGAAGGGTTTTGAGTCTTGACTCGCCTTGACGTCAGTAGTACATGCCAGGCTGGTCTTGTATCTGCGGTCTACCTGAATTATGTGGGTGTCATTCTAAACTTATTTGGAATTTAAATTTTACTCTGAATTAAAAGCCAACGCCCAGCATCGTTCGAGGACCTCTACCCGCTACTAGTAATCGAGCGGAGCGTGGCAGCGTCCACTGCTTCTACAGGAGTTCCCGCCTGGCCTGGCGAGAAGAAAAGAGCTCCAACAACTATTCCAGGCCTATTTCAGATTTGGCGGCCGCGCGCAACCTCTGTAGTATTGAATGGCAGGTGGAATACAAGAAAGGTGCTATTGCCGAGGTCGCTGCGTACTGGAATAGCCTTACGGCACAACAGAAGGAGCCCTATGTCTCTCGCTCGAAGCTGGCCAATGCTGCAAGTTTTTGTTTTCTGTCGTACTAAGTGTCGTGCTCATCTCAATCACAGGCCCAGGCCAACGTGGTCGAATTCATAGCCAATTTGGATGCAACCCTCCTGCCTGACAATCACTTCTCTGCTTGTCCCGTTATTGTTGCCTTCGTCTTCTCGCTGTCCCGAAGTGGTCCCAACCGCTTAGGTATCATGGTGCTTACGCTCATGCTGTTTGCCATACCACTGCCGTACTGTTCCGCCTATTACTTGGATTCCGTGGTTGTATGCGAATACGGCACCGTTCTGCACGCTCCTGCTTTATTCTGTTTGTTACTTCCGCATCAATCTGAATGCTACACAATCTGTTCACGTTGTTAGCATGAGCACGCGATCCCGGACGTGACAGTCTGCTGAACAACCTGCTACGTCAAGATTTCCGTGGCTCGTGGTTAGCTTGTGGTGATATCTGTTCTGGTGGGTGTACCGGGCTGGATGGCCGGTGGCAATACATTGATCATCGATCGCGCTCCCACGGCGTTAGTAGGTCGCCTGGAATCACCCGTGGGTTTTGGGCACTAGACTTTGATCGTGGCTGCTTACTGCCCACGAACACCATGACTGACACGAAGACCTCAGTGTCCTCCGAGTCCGCCCCGAGCACACCGACAGCTGATGGAGAGCTAGACAAACAGGCTCCGCCTTTATTTGGGCATGCTATGCACAAGCTCTTCGAGTTTGACCCATCTTACGTGAACCTCAACCACGGTGAGTTCTACCAGGCGATATTGATATCGTACCTTGGTTTAAGACCAATCCATTGAAGGTTCGTATGGTTCATTACCCATGCCAGTTAGAGTTGCATGCGACAAACTCAGCACTCGCATCGAATCTAACCCAGACAAATTCTTGCGCATCGAGTGCATTCACCACTGGATTGAGGCTCGTACTCGAGTGGCCAGGCTGATAGGGGCAGATACTGATGAGTGCGTTTTGGTGAATAATACATTACATGGCATAAGCACGATTCTCCGCAACTTCGAGTGGCATGAAGGGGATATCATCATTGGGAGTAAGTCAAGAATAACCACATTGAAGTTCTCCCACTTATGTTACGGTTTGTTATCCCCTTTCCCCACAAAACAGCGAATACAACTTATAATGCCGTGTCCCGAGCGATTAGGTATCTCGGAGATATCCCACCATATCCACAAGTATCCACATTTAATCTTCAGTTCCCTACCACACACGCGGAAATACTGGAAAACTGGCGAGAACATATTCGCCGACTAACTTCGGAAAAGAGCGACCTCCAACAGACTCGCAAAGTTGTTGCCGTGGTAGACGCCATCGCGGCCAACCCTGGTGTGCGTCTTCCTTGGAAAGAAATGGTGGCTATTTGCAGGGATGCAGGAGTTTGGTCAGTGGTCGATGCCGCGCATTCAATCGGCCAGGAAGTGGATATCAACTTGTCGGAGGTTAAGCCTGATTTTTGGGTATCGGTTAGCTCGTCAGTTCTGACTCGTGTATCTTGTTCTTGACCAGCTGAGCTGAACAGACTTGCCACAAATGGCTCTTTGCAAAGAGAAGCTGCGCAGTCCTCTATGTGCCAAAACGGTATGTTCCAACATTCCAGAAGTGTCGCATTGACATCCAATGAGATGGGCTAGAAACCAGCATATTATCAAATCTTGTATACCCACCCCACGCAGTTATCACTCACCTCAAGACGAAGATTACAATGGCCCCCAAAGTTTCGTAAATCTTTTTGAATGTCAGTTCTCTTGGACAAACCGAACCATATAACTTCGAACGCTCATGTCTCATTGATTGCTAGGGACAGGAACCATAGATTATGTTCCATTCCTGAGCGTGAATGCAGGTTGGTGCGAAGTTGTCATCATGCATTACTGTTTTGACTTGCGACCAGCCTTGGACTTCAGACAGTGGCTCGGCGGCGAGCACAAGATAAACGAATATACTCACAATCTTGCAATCGCAGGAGGAAAGTATCTGGCAAGTCTCCTAGGAACCAGTGTCATGGACCCTACCGGTGACCTGACTTTGAACATGGTGCGTAAATGCAGGTTTCTGTTTCCATATTCACTTCATGTTCCCTGGTTAGGTCAACGTGGAACTACCGATTCCTGGCGACATAAAATATTCGAATGAAATTAACAACCTGCTGAAAAATACATTGTTGATTGAGTGGAACGCTTACGCCGTTCATTACCACCACAATGGAAAATGGTGGACAAGATGTAGTGTGCAGGTATGGAACGAGGTGAGACTAGTATTGTGTTCGTGAGGACATCTTCTTTGTTCTTACCAGTAAAAATCAGATTTCAGACTTCGAAGTTCTCGCCAATGCTTTCAAGGACGCGTGCCAGAAAGTAGTGAAGTTTGCGAAGCAATAGATACTCGAGCGCTTCATGTACGAAACTTGGAAGAATATTAATAGCAAGATGGTGATCTACCTGCTGACTAAGCCGCGGGACTAAAGATAGCGGGACAAAAACTGCCAGACCGCAACTTCCAACGGCGCACACCATGGCAAAAACTGAGTTAATCGACTCCCATATTTCCGTGAAACAGTGTACACGAGCCGTAAATGCACTGCACGCATATGCTTCAAAAAAACAAAAAGAGCAGGAGGAAACCGAACTTTTAGCATCCAGCGAGCAATATGTGTGGCTACAAATCACAGTGAAGCGGATGCACCCTGAACACAAGATCAAACCTTTCAAAATGTAAGTTTTACTTCTCCTCCATAGGTGTGCAATTGTGACATCTTCAAGCCCGCTCAAGCATGCTCTCATCGATCCACGAGATACGCCTGTATGTCTCATCACCAAAGACCCGCAGCGAGAGTACAAAGACCTTCTCGAGTCTCATAAAATCAAATTCATATCAAGGGTCGTCGGCATCACAAAACTCAAGGGAAAATTCAAGTCCTATGAAGCCAGACGAATGTTGCTAAAAGAGAATGGAATGTTCCTGGCAGATGAGCGTGTAATTCCTTTACTGCCAGGCTTGTTGGGAAAGAAGTGGTTTGATGCAAAAAAGTAAGATTGCTCGAGACCCCCTCTATCGCTTGCATGGCTGAATTTATCTTGCAGACAGCCAATCCCGGTCTGCTTGACACGAAAAGACCTCAAGGGTGAATTGGAACGAGCCATCGAGTCAACCTACATGCATCAGAACAGAGGAACATGCACGTGCGTCTGTCTTTGCCTGCCTCCTGAACACAAGCCTGACACAACGCTGGTTGACAGGTCTGTTAAGATAGGACTACTATCGCACACGCCAGAAAAAATCCTCGACAACATCAAAATATCTCTCCCCGCCATCGTGAACAATCTAAAGGGTAACTGGGATAATGTGCAAAGTCTTCACATCAAGACGAATGCGAGTATCAGTTTACCGATATGGACATGCGAACTCGGAGGTGCGACTGGTGGACGGTGGGATGGCATGGTGCAATCTAAGGACGCACCTAAGGAGAGCAAGTCAGATGGAGACTCTGATTCAAATGACAAGGACATGGATTTGGAGGAGCATGTGCCAGAAGTGCCGGTCAGCAAAGTTAAGAGTAAGGGCACGAAGAAACCCCAAAACGAGACTGTCGAGATTGTCGAGAAGTCGGTCACGCCGAAGGAGGTGAAACAAAAACGGAGCGCTGAAGTAGGAGAGAAGAAGAAAGCGAAGATCGTAAAAAGTGGCCCGGCCAAGAGTGCGAAGGGGGCCCTCATTGGCAAAAAGCCAGGACGACCGTGATTAGTTGCTGCCGGCCCGGGTTATATAGTATGTCATAGCAGATATGTATTGCTGGTGTTGCACGATTGTTTGCGAGCTTGTTCGAATACTTCAATACTCATTAGCCCTAGGCATATACTGCCAACTCTCGAAATGTCCATCCTCGTCACTCAAATGTTACTTGTAAGTATGTACAAACTTTTGGCGCGCGCCGTTTTAAATTAGGTGAACACTACCTTCCTTTTTGGTTATCACGTTTCTGATCGGAGTCGGGACAAGACAGTCCCGATGCGACTTGGATGCCACTGTCATCCTTGCCCTTCCTTCACACCCACAATGTCCACTAGGAAGTCCACGAAGCTCCGTATACCACATTCTCAGGAAGACTGCGAACTGGTTGGCATTTTGGAACAACTGACACCTACAGAGTCCACACAGGGCACAAAGATCGCCCTGGTATGACGCCAATCATCCCTCTAACCTTAACAAAATTACTTGACGCATCGTATCTTTTCAGATTCTCCATGGGACCATGGGGTACGTTCCTACTATTTCCGTTCCTTCTCTCTTCTTATCTCACTTCAGGCATAAAGACTACTTATTCCAAAAGCGTCTTGCACTACGTTTTCCGATGGACTCGTTCAGATTTGATTTCCGGTCCGTCAACCCCCTCGTCTTGGCGTTAATCCCCGTTCATAGAAAAGCAGCGGCAATCACGAAAGTGGGGGCAAACGGAAACAAAGCGGATTTGCGAAAGACGTCGAGGACCTTGTGACGGTCGTTTCTTACCTCCGCAATGCGTATGGGTACGAGATTGATGTGGTGGTGGGCCATTCCCGTGGTTCTGTGGCCGGGATGTATTGGCTATGCACGTCTGAAGAAGGCCAACGTGCTCATGGCATGATCAATGTGTCAGGCCGTTACCGAATGCATGTGAGAGAAATAACCTCTGGCGTGCCGCAAAATAACTGAAAATAAGCGCGTGATCAGCGAATTTACGGTAGGATCAAGGGCTTCGAATGTCTAGACGGTCGGTCATCTGATATTCATTTCTAGATGCTGCCGAGACCTACAAAGAACAGTGGGACGCCAAAGGTTACTACGAGCGGACCGTAACAGTTGCTCGACAAGCAATTGTGGAAAGGATCTATCCAGAAGATCTAGAGGAATTCTCTCAGTGGAATACAGCCATTGTTTGGGACAAATTTCCCGCTCAAATCGATGTTCTGACAATGCATGGTCTCGCCGATAAGACAGTTCCTGCGTGAGTGTTTTGCGAATTAATTATATAGCGGATGACAGAGAGAGAAAATCCCATTACATCAGATATGACGCGATTATTTACTCTCGAGCACTTGGGGCAAGAACGCCTGGAACCCACAGCCTCCATTTAATTGAGGAGGCCGATCACAATTTTACAAATGTGAATCTTGATTTCTTATCGTTGTCGCTTTGCTAACAATATATATTCAGCGCCAAGACGAGGTTGTAGACTGCATCCTGGAGTGGTGGGATGGTATTGGCCAAGGACGCTTGAAAACAGGTATATTGATGACAGGCGTACGTGGCAAACTGTGATTGTCAGGGCCTGGCCCTTGGGAAAAGTAGTTGAATATACACTCTTTTTCCTGGACACCAAGGAGTGGAAATATAGTGTGAGTGCACCACCCGAACTGTCCAGGTCGGTCCCTATTTTTCTTCGGACCAGCTGCGCCGTGCCGCAGGATTTCTGGGCGCCATACGCTCTCATGCTCTGGCGCGAATCTGTTCATCCGCATGTTAGTCTCATTGTTGCTTGGCACGGAAGACTAATAAATGGCGTTGGCTGTGTAATTTCATATACTCGCTCGGGCGAATAGGTTAAAAGATAGTAATAGAAAGTTTGAAACAAACACAATAACGCATCAATGATCATCCCGGCGTGCCTCCACGGTCAGCACCGCATAGCCTACAAGTCGGATGCGCAGTAAGTATATAACACTTTAGCCAAACTTGATTCAGGCCGTTGATGTGTCGGATCCCTGGCAAAGCACAGGTTGTTGATCGGCAATCAGTTTTGCACTATGTATGCACCGCAAGTGTGCTACATGGGAGTCATCATTCTTGGACAAGATGGCTAAGCCGGGCATCCTGGCCTTTGATGCTACCAAATCAGCACAATACAAATTCCGAAATTCCCGACGCATATGTTAGGGCAGCCTAGTGTTTTTGATAACCCACTTGCGCCACCGCAATGCAACGTCCCGTTCAACGAACACAATGACATTAACCGCGCGGTGATTACTAGTTACTAGCTATTGTAATCGGATAGCAAACCAAATGCCAAATACATAAAGTAGTACAGATCTGTGGTGAATCAAAGTATGGGTCCGTATGATACAGCCTAGATTTGGCCAGGATACTGAAATGTGAATGATCTTCCTCCTCTCGTTCCTTTCCTTCCCTGCAAATACTCTTTTGCACATATTAAACTGTGATTATGCGGGGATATGTCCCAGCGCATGCGTATGGGGAGTCTGAATGTTGAATGTTGAATTAAGATAGTGTGTTATGGTTGTCGAAGAATGGGGAGCGTGGTTGGGGAGGATATAGGGCGCCATGTGGCGTCAGCTGGGTGCAGCACCTCAGAAGAAGACTGGTACGACTGTGCTAGCGCCAGCACGAATGGTGGTGCGCTGCGACGAGTATTGTGACGACTGCGGGTGTGATTGACCACGCGAGTCTGAATGGTTCGATGGTGACTGCGAGCTGGTGTTGCTCGAGTAAGACTTGGATGAAGCGTAAGCAGCTTGCGAGGTGTTAGAGGAATTGTATTGGCTGCTCATGACGCGTCAGGATAAGAAGTTATTTGGCTCGGGAGGAGTACTGGTGAGGTGGAGCTTTTCTGAATGAATGGCTGGCATTTGTGAGGGACTCTTTATAGGTAGCAGGCTCATCGCCTTTTGCTGTATTGAATTAAGAAAGATTCGAGATCTGGGCTGCCGGGACCGACACAGGCCCGATCGAGAATAAAGGAAGGGGGTGCTCTCACGGATACGCAATATGGCTTGGGAAGGCACATCACAACCAAGCTTGCTCGCAAGCTCATTGGCGCTCATGTAAGGGTAGCATTTTACCAAGCTAGCAATGGCAAGCGCGCTAAGGTTAGCACAGGCTGCGGCATCGTTCCTGCAACAGATCCGCTGTGTACGTAGATCGGCCTTTGCCGCCCCGCTCTCACACGCTTCTTACCTCCGATGCTGTACCCCGACCCTCCCTGGTGGTCCTCTTCAGATCTGGATCCTAACTCTCTTTCGGGAAAATAGTCTAAGACACATGCACCCTTTTATTAAGAACCCTTGTCTTTTTGTTTCCAGTACTTGTCGGATTCTCCTCCCCCGCAGCACCCGGCACACATGCTGTGTAGGTATACTTATGATTACCGTTTGGATTCGTCATTCATCCATATGTCAGCGCTTCAGCTTCCGAGTCACATCCAGTCAAATCCAGTGTTATCCAGTGGTAAGTTTGACTTGGTAAGTTTGATTACTAACCTTCCCCTTCTAGGAACATCCTTCGCTAGCACCCCTTCTGTGATCTGAAAGTAATTGTCTGGCCAAATTCGTGCCTGGTGCTTGGACTGAGTGTATCATACAGTGAGTCACAGTGACCACTGAATATACCCTTCTTTGAATCTCATTCAAATCCTAAACTACCTTGGCAGCGAAACGTAGCTCGACACCGAGGTCCCGAGGAATCGCCGCGTCTTGTAACGACAATAGCAATGTAAAACCAGCGAACAATGTTACATGAAACGGCACACTACCGCATACTGGGCTTGACCCTTGAAGCTTGAAATTTTTTTGATGACGGGAGGCCCCGTTGTTCCTATCATCGGCTTGATCTGGGGCTCGTTGCACATCAATCATTCTCGCACTGTCTGTGGTAAGCAGGCGTTGACATCCGGTGACTGCTCCGATGTCTACAGCACCTTCACGTTCAATGAAAAAAAAATATCACTGGCAGTAGCCGCCCGTTGATTCCGTCTCGCACTGCCTGCCTTGAGGCCGTGGCAGAATCTTATCCATAAAAATACACAGTCAACGGAAGACTTGAGGAATTCCTGATAGGCTCCAATCTCGGCTAGTACACTGTTCGCGTTCTTACTCGACTTCAACGATGATCTTCCCGCTAACAATCAAGTCTCGGCCACCGTTTCTTCCAATGGAAACAGAGTGCTCACCTATTCTTATTGTCCACCATCTCATGATGAGCGCTTTGGATCTCTGTCCAAGGATACACCTGTGGAATTGTACATATATCCGTGTCCGACGGGATGAGAAGAGCAGAAGAACAAACTCACTTTGTGGATGTAAGTCCGTATCGGGCCACCTCCGTTGACGCCAGTTACCTTATCGATTATATCGCGGAAACTTAAGCTTAAATGATGAGTTAGTCTGGAAGAACATCACATGAGACAATTTTATGACAATACCTTGCGATGAGCTCGGTCTGGTACTGTAGACTACGGGAACGTAGCGTAGAACCTTGAATGCGGAGACGCTTGTATATTATCGCGCTAAGGTTGACCGAGGGCACCTCGCTCCCTAGAAAACTTTTTGGTTACGAGTTTTCGGACTACAAGACATAATGAATGCCTACCACTCAAAGTAGCCAACATCGTCATCCTTCCATCAATAGCGAGGGATTCGATATTCTTGGCCCAATGACTTTGTCCAACGAAATCTATGACAATATTGACACCTTTGCCGTTGGTCGTTTTCTTGACCTCCGCGGCAAAGTCTTCGGTTCTGTAATTGACTGTATGTGTCGCCCCGTTAGGAATGGACCGCAACCAATCAAGTTTTTCTGTGGTAGACGCCGTCGCAGTAACCGTTGCCCTGTGAACACCGCGTGATACGTACTCAGCAAGAACGTGCAGAACAGCATCGAAGGCAGTGAAGGCCGGAATACTGAACACCGGAACACTCACGCTCCATATTCCCTTGCTATTTGGATAGCCGCAATCCCTACACCAGAAGCGCCTGCGTGGACAAGTACATGATCGCCCTTCTTGACTTCCCCGTACTTCACAAGAGCTTGATAGGCTAGGAATAGTCCCAGAGTAGTCAGAACCGAAGATGACCCGCTTACTTGGCTGATCTGCCGTTACTCACCCGTAAGATAGTTTTCTGGTATGCTGGCTGCCTCCGCCCAAGATAAGTGACCGGGCTTCTTCAACAAGAGTCCTTCGTCACAGTTTATGAACTCCGCATAAGCTCCCTGAGATACCCGTGACAGTTTTGGTCAGTAAAGAACATACAACTTTGACTTGGCCAATCGACTAACGCCGCCCACAAGACCAAATACTTCATCCCCAACAGCCCATTGAGTCACGCCTTCGCCGAGCTCAGTCACACGTCCAGAGAACTCCACGCCAAGAATGGAGGATACACCAGCGGGAACAGGATAGCCACCCTGACGCTGGTACTGGTCCATGCGATTAAGGCCAAATGCGACAATCTACCACGAGGAATCCATGCCGGACTAGATCGATTTACGTAGATCGATAAGATGAAGAAAGGCACGGACCTTTACTAAAACCTGTCCCTTTGTTGGGACTGGCTTATCTGCCTCCCCAATGTAGAGGTTCTCAATGGGACCATGCCCGCCTTTGATTAATACGGCGCGCATCTTGGACATCGTCACGGTAGCGTTGGGTGTAATGGTTCGGACGATCGTTGTTCTTTTGTGTGATTTAGTACTCGTGACATCCAAATTCTATCAAAAGCTCAACTGTAAACGTCGGCTTCCTGGAAATATAAATATTGTAAATATTTCAAATTCGAAACAAACTAATTATAGGAGATTTTTTTGTATTCCACGAAAATTCAGCGACTACCCAGCTGTCTCCGGAAAGAATGGCCCGCAGACGTCGCAGGGAAGACTGAGTTCAGAAGGTGTTCAAAGGTCACCGCTGTCGAAGCAACGTACGATGTTTAGTCGGCGGTATGATCGAGAGTTGAATTCAAACTGAGATGGCCGATGTGATTGCCTGATCGAAGGGTGCGCGATGAGCACCGTGAAATTCGTGAGAGCCCCAAATTGCAGTCGCCGTCCCCTTCCCTGTTTCTCGACCGTGCAGAATCATCGGCTAAACTGTCCTTCAATGTATAAAAGCTCACCACGGGGGGATCACGAGGAGGGGATCATGCGATACGCGGGAGAACAAGAATAGTATTCGGTAGGACAACCTTGATAGATGCCAAGGTCTGGATCATCATTCCAATGCGGAATAAAGATACACATGTGATAGCAGTAGAAGGTTGCACTGTTCTGCCGACAATCAGGTTTAGACATTCATTAACAAGAAGTTCTCATGTCCACAACACACGACGCCTGAGTGCGCCTGAGTATGCGGAAATGAGTTGGGAATAGCTAGTCCCCGGCATGATCAGCCTCATTAAGCATTGACCTCGACCTCGACTCCCCTATCAATCGGACCGAGAGAGTGGTAAGACCACGCCTCAATCCAAGAGTTGAAGATACCGGAGGATAGGATAAGTCAGCTCTGCGAGTGTATCGCGCCTCGTGGTTGATTGCAATGGATTCCCGGAATTCAAATTCCTGACCTTGAGTTCAAAGTTCGCCACGGGTAACGCTCCTGCGAATAGCCTATCAGCAGAGCGTATTATCCATGTGTTACGGGTTGCGGATTGCACGCAAACAAATTTCCTAAGACAATGTTTTCGTCAGTACTGAGTAGTTGAACCAAGTTTGTGGAATAAAATAATACCATTCAAAGACACCGTCAGTTCGTCGCCGCATTATGTGGCATGCCCTACCAAGCTCTCTGTTACATACATCGAAGTCGCCGTTCTCTATAAGTACTAGATGTTGTAGAGCCGATAGTACTAGCTACTAGTCAGGGCAAAGTCAGGGGGTCACTGTCAAAACTAGAGTTTAGGGTTCGGAAGTCGGGCAGAACCGTGGTATGCGGGCAGAAGCGGCTGAGTAAGCGCAATCTAAGTGGCTGGCCAAATATACATCATCATTGATAATATTGTCCGACAACCGTCGAGCTCACTCACTCACAAGCCCACTGTTTCGCTTGTGCTCGACGTCACCAGTAGTTTGGAGGCGCAAAGGCTATTCAGTGCAATGTCACAGTCTTACTTTTCCGCCCCAGCGCGGTCATCCTCGTCGCTGGCGAAAGAGCCTTTGCTTTCAAGTCATGGGAACGAGAAGCATTTAAAGGTGGAGGATGTCCAAGAAGCATACATTGAGCAAAAGGATCGGTTCGTTTGCATCATTCTCTTACTTTTTATGTTGTTCTAATGGTCAGGCAGTTTGGTCCAGGCCCTTGATTCATCCAAGTCTATTCTTGGGGAACTGCGTCAGTTCAACAAGGAGGAGTGGGTGGTGAGGTATCCCACTCTTCACGAGCAACCCTCCGCAGAGCCTTCATCACTATCAAAGGCAAAACCCCGTCGCTCTCTTCGCCGGTCGCTTTCCTTCGCAGATGATCCAAGCAACCACACTGAAGTTCTTTACACTCCTGTGCGAGAGGGCCTGACCCGGGCTGTCACTCTGGCGTCAATTGCTGACGCCTTGGAAGGCACTGATGTCAAGTCTGCTGATGAAGGCACAAATCAGGGCGAAAGGGACACATGCGAGGGGGAGGGGTTAATGCCGTCCTCTCAGAATGGAGATTTCAATATTCTTCGTCTGGACCTTAAGCTCGGTCCTCACGGTTCCAACACATCCCCTGCCGCTCTCGTATCGCAACTCGAAAAAGGCTCTATTGCCAATTTATTGGACGAACGTATCAGTGCTTCTGTCAATCATATGGATAAGCTCCGCCTCCGTGTAGAGGACACTTCATCAAAGGTTCTTGTCACCGGTGACCTTAATTCTGGAAAGTCCACTTTTGTCAATGCCCTTCTTAGGCGGGAGGTGATGCCAATTGACCAGCAGCCCTGCACAACCGCCTTTTGCGAAGTGCACGATGCTGCTGAGAATAATGGCAAGGAGGAAGTTCATATCATCAAGGAGGGTGCAGTGTATAGCATCTTGGACGAGTCGACCTTCACTCGCTCTCAACTTGCCGATTTGGAGACGATTGTGTCAGACAACGAGGGTGTTCAGCCAGTCTTGAAGATTTACCTTTCCGACAGCCGGGCACCATCGGAATCATTACTCAATAATGGGGTTGTTGACATATCCCTTATTGACGCACCAGGTCTCAACCGTGATAGCTTAAAGACAACGGCTCTTTTCACTCGTCAGGAAGAAATCGACGTCGTTGTCTTTGTCGTTTCAGCCGAAAATCACTTCACTTTATCCTCCAAAGAGTTCCTGTGGAATGCTAGCAACGAGAAGGCATACCTTTTTATTGTCGTGAACAAGTTCGAGCAGATCAAAAACAAGGAGAAATGCAGGAGGTTGGTCCTGGAGCAAATCAAGCAGCTGAGCCCTAGGACGTACGAGGACGCCGAGGACCTTGTCCACTTCGTTGATTCTGCTGCTGCTCTTCGACCGTACACAGCCAATCCCGCATTCGACGACCTGGAATCCTCGCTTCGTTCGTTTGTTCTCGTCAAACGCTCCAAGTCAAAGCTCCAGCCTGTCACAACATACCTCTCCAACCTCCTATCCGACGTTGATCTTTTGGTTGGCGCAAATGCTATCGTCGCCCAATCTGATCTTGACCGCGCTAAAGATGATTTGAAGCGTGTCAAGCCAGTTCTTGAGAAGATGAAGGGCAGTCAGGAATTATTGGAAGAAAATCTGGAGTCCGTGGAAGAATTGGGGGCAGAGAAGACAAGTACCAAAACAAAGGCCATCCTTTCCTCTGCCATTGAGCGCGTCGGGCAAGGCCTGCCTGGCGTGGATCATGCTACCGTTTCCCTGCCAACTTTCCCTGGGTTCCTTCGCATTTGGGATTATGCCAGAGATGTCAAGAGGGCTCTGTTGGCTAGCTTGGATGCGGCTGTGAAACTGGCTGAGGATGAAGCTCGGGTCACTACTTCTGCCGGTGTGAAGAAGATCGGCGAGCTTGGTGACGCTAATCTTCCTGAAGGAGTTGAGAAGTCGCGGAGGGTATTTATGCCAGAGGCCATGTTTTCATTGCGCTCTGGCAAGAAGGGACTCCGCCGCCGTTCCTCTTCAACAGCCACCGCTGTCGTGGCTGGAGGGGTCCACAATCTCGGCATTGGCCTCGCCCAGCGCTCGGATATGCTTGACACATCTGCCCTCGACATCTTTGACTTCCACCGGCTCTGGCTTCACTTTGCCGATGACAAGAAAGAAGTGGAGGATGAAACCAGCCCCACTACTGCGCTTAGCGTCGTCTCTGTTGGCGTCGGTGCGCTAACAATGGTTGGCGGGCAGACGTTCGGTGCCCGAGGCATTGTCGATGGTATCGTACGCATTTCTGAGCTGTTTGGAAACGAGACTGCAAGGAAATGGGCGGCTCCTGTTCTGGGCGCTTTCGTGATCGGTGCAACTGCTTACTTCGTCCTCGAGCTACCCAACACTATTCCGCGCACTATCGGTCGTCGCATCCGTACATCCCTGGTTGCCGTTGACGAGAACACAACAGAGAATGAACTCTTCGTCAACGCCCATGCTGGCCGTGTCAGCAGGGAGACACGCAAGGTCTTGCGCCTGGCGTCTTGGGACCTTAGGGAGCGATTTAGAGCTGCAATGGAAGAGAGAGGCAAAGAAGTTAAGAACGCAGAGGAGATGGAGGGGAAGGCGAAGAGAGCACTCGAGTATTTCCTGGAGGTGGAGAGAAAGACGGGTTTGATTCGACATGATGCTGGCTTGATCAGTGTATTGTAAGGTTATCATGCTTGTTTCATTTTCTTGTGCCCTTTGCTACCTTGCCGTTTACTTCTGCGCACCATGACACCTTTGTCGTTGCCGCTCACTGTCGTTGATTGTTTCTTTTTATTGTTTTATTCGTCTTTCATGCACATGCCTCTAACGTAGAATAGCGATGAAATCTCCGCACATTAGGTGATCGGAATGTGACTATAATTTATGGCGAAAAATTATCATAGCCTACATACTGAGTGCTGAGCGCTGAGCTGTGGCTAGGTCAACTTGTGCATAACAACAGTAGATTTGCGTCAATGATAGTCCAAGCTGCGTCTTCAATAGGATAGAAACGGACTACAATTAATCTGGATTTACAACCCCTCATCATACAACTTCCGGGATAATGCCACATAGAATCTCTCCAGATCCAATTTAGAGGCCAGTTCGTTCTTGACAGACTTCCTGACCTTCTGCTTCTGTGAAGTGTCTGCAGGGGGAGACTTGTTCGTCGATGGGACCTGATCGATGATCCAATCGAACACGGCGGAGAGCTTATCCGTCGACGCTTTCACAACGGGGTCACTTTCACCACCCTTGCGCATCTCCTCCCTAACCCCTCGGGAATCTCTCGGTTCCGATGACGACATCGAAGATCCACCAGCACTAGCGAACTCAAAATCACCAGACGACCCCTTCTCTTGCTTCTTCCAAGCCCGAATAAACTTCGACCAGTCGCCCAACGCCCACCCATCTACACCGACGCGACCCGTTATGCTCGTCAGGGGCACAGACGACAAGTCGACATTGAACTCTAGCCCCCGTGCACCTCTGATCTCCCAGTGATCGCAGCCCTCCATTATCCCGAGAAATTCGCCCCACCTTGCGCTCTGCACGGTCACGAGGCCGTCGTTCCCCCACTGGTCGTCCTGCTCCCATGTCAGAGGCGCATGTATATCCCTTGAGTCGGCGTGTTGACGCTTGAGGCGTTCCTTTGCCGCTCGTTCCAACTCATCGAGCACCATCTTTGGAAGACAAAGCGGGTGCCAGATGCTCATGTCGGCGGTACGTCCGGTGATGCTGAAGTACTTGACACGTGGATCATTGGGGGTAGCGGGGTTGAACACGTTGTTGAGGTAGGACGATGTTAAATTGGCATATGCAGGCGAGTCCAGGATGGACAACAAGAGCGTTGTGAAAGACGACGGCAAGGAAGCCAGTGACAAGGAAAATGAAGTCTCGCGCTTCTCAGTGGTTGTCTCCTTTTCCGACATAGACTGCTGAATCTCGGTCGTTTTCTTGAACATTTCTTCTTGGGGTTGTCTTCCGAGGCCGATATGTGTCTTGTCGTGAAGTGAAGTGAATGCACTGCAAAGCGAGGATTAAAAATCGGGAACTTACCGCGCACCAGTCCATGAAGGGGCTTCCTCTATGGGGAGTACTGATTGTTGTCAGCGATAATGGGGTATATTCATTTGGCTGCACATGTGTAATGAGATGGCGGCAATCAAGACCTCCCATGGAATGAGCCATGAGGTTGACACCTCGCCCTCTGGCCTTCTCCTGGAGTAACCGATCAAGGTTTTCTGCCCTCGACGCTATGGAGCCCGTTCTAAGAACTCAAAATCAGAAATGGTCTACTATCAAGTTTGATGACCGTACCCGGGTACTGCTGTGACAATAACGTCTGCTCCGACCTTCTTTTTGAGGATATTAAGAACGTTGGACCAATAGTGCATTCGGAGACTGGGGAATGCGGCAGGACCTCGCACATCAAATCCGTATAGCCCTATGGATCAATGTGTGTGGTTCATTCTAAATAAACCGATTATGATGAACTAACCGTGGCAGAGGACAATAGGAAACCTAGGGGCTCTGATCGGGTCATACAGTGCTGGGTTTCGCAGTAAGCGATGAATGGTATCAGTAGAATCACCCTCGGATGGTTCCTTAGGTGAAAATCCCCCCCGCGGCAATTCGGAATTGATAGCAGATGTGTCAAGAGCAGTGGTATGAGGTTCGTATGACACTTTGGAATCAGAAGGAGATAAATTTGGCGGCCATGATTTGGTGTCGTCCTTAAAGAAGCATCGGCCTGTTTATGAATTCGGACTGCATGAGTCTGGTGAACGCTGGTAAACGCCAAACGTAGTAACATGCCTTCCGAGGTCCAATGAGGGAGTGCTGGAGTCAGCCGTTTGGTTGGTTGCTCTAGAGCACCATCCACAAGTAAGCCTACACGAAGCCAGTCCCACTTGTTCGGAGACAGCGGGTTCCACCAAAAGTCATTGGAAGTAGTAGGAACTTCGGGTTTGCTGCTGGAGGTATCTTCGGCTCTGACCCTCGATATGAGGTATTGGCCAGATAATGAAAAAGTAGCCATGGCATTGACAAAACGTCGAAGTAAAGCTACGACGCGAACTGGGAAGTGGACGTTGTTCATGATTTCGTTGGAGAAACTTGCATTTGCACGAACGTGAGTGATCAAACGAGTTGCTTAGTTAGGGTGGCATAATTTAGATTTGGGACTTTTCGAGTCACCTGCTAAGTCCGACCTCCTACCTTGATCTCGCAAAATGTCAGACGAAGAGACTCTACAAAAACACCCCCACCCCGAAGAATCAGACTCTGAAGAGGAGGACGACCAGCTGGATGATGTCCCAAAGATTGATATAGACGTCACGAAGCTGACACCTCTTTCGCCCGAAGTAATATCAAAACAGGTGCGCAAGCAGCTTTCCATTGTTTGAAGCAACTCATTGACAACGATCCTTTCAGGCTACAATTAACTTGGGTACGCAGAGCTCTGCGAGTATGCATAATTTAGCAATTGAGTTATCTCTGCAGGAACGATCGGTCATGTCGCACACGGAAAATCGACAGTTGTGAAGGCCATATCAGGCGTCATGACTGTACGATTCAAAAACGAGCTCGTTCGTAACATCACGATTAAGCTAGGTTATGCAAATGCAAAAGTATGTTCCCTGCGCTTCGCGTATGATGCATTGCTAATCTCGAGATCCACCATCGTAGATCTACAAATGCGAGAACGAGGCATGCCCACGCCCAGGCTGCTATCGATCGTATCGCTCGGACAAGGAAGATAATCCACCCTGCGAACGACCAGGATGTGGTCACCGAATGAAACTCATTCGCCATGTTTCCTTCGTGGACTGTCCCGGTCACGATATTCTGATGGCTACCATGCTTAACGGTGCCGCAGTCATGGACGCTGCCCTTCTTCTGATCGCAGGAAACGAGACATGCCCTCAGCCACAGACATCGGAGCACTTGGCCGCGGTTGAAATTATGAAGCTGGAAAATATCATTATTTTGCAGAATAAGGTCGACTTGATCAAGGAAGCCCAGGCTCTTGAGCATCAAAAATCAATCGCTGCATTTGTCAAGGGTGAGTCCTCTGCCGCATCGAATGTCCGATGATGTACTCATTCTTGTTACAGGCACGGTGGCCGAGTCGTCACCCATAGTCCCAATATCTGCGCAGCTGAAATACAACATCGACGCCGTCAACGAATACATTGTAAAGCGTATACCTATCCCAGTCCGCGACTTCACTTCCGATCCCCGTCTCATCGTTATCCGTTCCTTCGATGTCAACAAGCCTGGTGCTGAGGTCGATGACCTCAAAGGTGGCGTTGCCGGTGGTTCTATCCTCACTGGCGTGCTACGGCTAGGGCAGGAGGTCGAGATCCGCCCAGGAATTGTAACGAAAGACACCCAAGGCCGGAACCGCTGCAAGCCCATCTTCAGCAGGATCGTCTCACTACACGCCGAGAACAATCACTTGCAGTTTGCGGTTCCGGGGGGTCTAATCGGTGTTGGGACCAAAATTGATCCTACGCTGTGCAGAGCAGATCGTCTTGTTGGCCAAGTGCTGGGTGCTGTTGGGAAGCTCCCAAAGGTCTATACCGGTGTGTATCTCCTCGGTTTCGGCATCTTGGGTTGTTCTAAAGGGTATACAGAGCTTGAAATCAGTTTGTTCCTCCTCCGCCGGTTGCTTGGTGTTCGTACAGAAGACAAGAAACAAACAAAAGTCTCGAAACTTGCCAAGAACGAGCTCCTGTTGATTAACATTGGTTCAACATCGACTGGTGGGCGAGTATTGAGTGTGAAAGGGGATCTCGCGAAGATTCAGTTGACTTCACCCGCTTGTACTGAGGTTGGGGAGAAGGTCGCTCTTTCGAGACGTATCGAGAAGCATTGGCGACTTGTAGGCAAGTATCTCTGTCCACTTGGTAGATTCATTTACTGACTTCCCATCAGGTTGGGGAAGTGTCCAGCGTGGAACGGTGTTAGAGTTAGACTGATTCACTACCCATTCTTGCACTTCATGTGATCGGAGTCAATCTACATCTGTATCATTTATGCAGCACGCAAATGCAAGTGTTTTTATTCCACTACACATAAGACTTGCGAGGGTCCCCGTCCCTCATTATGACTTGACTTGTAGACTCCGCCGTCGACATATCGACCTTTTAATCCCCGCTATCAACTGTGCGGGTCTTGTCCCATCAGACGGCTCTAAACTGGGATCTAAGAGTGAAGCTTTGAAGTTGCAAGTTTGTGCTTGCGCTGTCTCGAATAGACTCTACTTCTGCCCGCAGGCTTAATGTCGCCGCAAACTTTGCGAGGTTCTACACTGTTCGGTTACTGAAAATCGACAGTGCGCGTTTGGTCAGCAATAACCATGCTCTCGGCTAAATTCTTTTGTTTCTCTGCCTTGAATGCGATGGGACTCCGCGTCTTCATTTCACTGCATCATCGATATTGAGAATGCCACTCGGATCCGTACGTTTTGAATGATTTTCCCGTCTCTGTTTTCGCTTTTGGTGGAACGGTACGACGACAGAATTTACTTCGTCGAGACTCAAGCTATTCTGGTTATCGGTGTATCACTGGTAACGAGATCGCCGGAGCTGCGCTGCGCATGCTTCAGTGTCTCCACGGAGTCCCCGCAATAATATTGGGGGGTGGTATGAGCTCGACGACCTGCCCGCTGATGCCTGGTAGCCGTTTGAAGCTTTTGTCCGCTACCATCTGGGTTGTACTTGCAGTTGAAGCTCTCGCAGGTGCTCGGGACATAGGGTTGCAAAGGTCGGCGGCCTAGGAGGGACTCCGAGTACTAGTTAGCGGAGGCTAAAGACGACGACGGCGCATACGTGCGTGATTATCGTCAACTTCTCTTATACTATCCCGCATTCTCGCCGGTAACTATTTTGCGTCAAAGTCTGGTGCTGTGCAGGTTGTCGATCAAATTTCCCTCGTGGGTAATCACATTAACGGGTGGTTGCTCCTTTTTTCCGAATTTCGAGTGCTGCATCCAAGACTCGCCAGCATGGCGCTCAACAATGGTGGGATTGAACGTCTATGAATTCCGACTATACTACTTGCAATGGCAAATATACTAGTACTGTCGGTGTGATCCAGCACTGCGAACGGGTGGCTATTCCATCTCCCAGTCACTGAGCGGTCAGTTGACGGTCCCATCTGCTCGGAGAGTGGCAATAAGCTTGACTGTCTTGTCATCCCAGATCTTGATAATATCTAAATTCAAGGGGAACAAGATACTCAGCAGTCGAGGGCTCGTATAATCTGTATCCACCAGTTACAATCATGGTCGTGTCCGGCGAGTAAACGACTACGTGTATGTATTCGTGCCATCTCCCAAATTTTCAATGACTTTGCATGCGTTGATGTCTCACAACTTCAGTCCACCATCTTCACTCCCGTCAACCACTTCCTTTCCGGCCGGAGACAACGCTGCGGTCCGTACTTCACTTTCTCCGTCCCTTCAGTCGTCTCCTATCTGTTTTCCATTAAGTTCCATACCCGCAGCGAGCCATCCCTCGAATAAATGATCATCTGCTGTCCACCTAGCTGATGGATGCTGTTCTCGACCCATTTGGCACATATTATTTGTTCGAAAGGGGTGTTGCGAGCTGGCATTGACCCTGCGTCACGAGCTACGATATTTCATTCCACACCAGATTACCAATATACATTACTTCACACTGCCAGTGGCAAGGTAAGGTAGAAGTTAGGTGGCAATCTGCTGGAATTTCAGATATGCATCTGTTCGAAACAATTTGTGGGTCTTCAGGTGGAACAATATTCAGCGCATAAAAGGAAAATATTTTCCTACTGTCCCCTTCAGATCTAACATCACATCCTCTCAAGCAATGCGTCTCTCCTTTGTTTTCGCTGTTGTTGCTGCTTTGACAGTATCAATATCTGCCAGCGACGCTGAAAGTGACAAATGTTCTTGGTTTTGCGTATATGATTCAGACTGTTCGAGCTGCCCTGACGGAATATGTGTGAGTATGAGTAGTTTGCGTCCTGGATGTAACTGCATGACTTATCGGCGTGGAAGGACTTCTTTCTTTGCTACTAGCTTAGCAGTGAGTCGTGTCAATGCTTTCACGTCGGTGCAGTATGGTTGATGGCATGACACGTGAAGCCTTGATCGGATGCTCGACCATTGGAAGTGGAATAAGGACTTTGGTGGCGGCAAAGGCGAAGTTTGGGGTAATCAAGCAGTGGAATGATATCTGCTACAGGAGGTTGAGAAGTCATGTAGTGTCAGAGCCATTGTGAGCCAGCAGACTGTACAGAGCTGGTTATCTATGGGCTTGCTTGGTAAAAAAAATGATTGGGAAAGGACGGGATGCTCACCGTAGATCTGGAAGTGCTATGGACAATTTGTCGAGCGGCTATACAATTTCATCAAGTGGCCTCGGTTCGACTTTGAAAGAGGGGATGCCCTGTGACCTAGTACTTACCTCAAATTGAAGCACTGGGGTGGGCCCACTGGCAGGCTCAGATACCACACAGTGTCGCACTACTGGGGATCCATATGGTACACGAAGGCCTAGGGGCGGGACCAAGCGTTGGTGAGCTCCCGAAAGTCTATACTTATAAAAATGAGAGCTTGAAATCAGTTTGTTCCTCCTCCGCCGATTGCTCGGTGTTCATACGAAACAAACAAAAGTGTCGAAACTTGGCAAGAACAAGCCCCTGCTTATTACTTAACATTGGTTTGATGCCGACTGTTGAACGAGTATTGAGCGTGAAGGGGAATCTCGCGAAGGTTCAGTTGACTTCATCCACATGTACTGAAGCAAGCTGGGGAGGATATCGCCCTTTAGAAACGTGCTAAGGGCCATCAGTGAACCCGTGAGGAAAGTAGAAGGCCATACATTACAATATATAGTACATAATCACGAGAATTAGCATAATTCTGCTATGGACAATTACATTGTGATGTTTGGCCTTATAGAGGTAAGATGCTTGCCTGATTTTCCTACAAATTTTTATGATCGAGAGAAGCGCCTGATTTTGCTCAAACTCCAAAGGCATCAAATAATTGACCCGAAATTATAAAGGTTTACAAAGCTTTGTCTAACCGTCAAATTTATATGGTACCTGTCAGATTGATACTACCCGGAGTAAGTTAGACAGAACTACCAAAAGCGCCAGCATGACAGATTGCCTGCAACTACCTGCCATTTTATCACCAGCACCAGATAATTCTCAACCTCAAACACTCATTTTGTGAAGAAAATCAATTTTATTTATATTGAAATGCATATGTAGTTACAGGACACAAAAAGAAACAGGGAAATATAGTGGAGAGGGAATATCACAAGAGGGAGAGACTAAGGCCAGCAAGGAACCATGAGGAAAGGCCAGGGAAGGAGCACCACGAACGGCCAGGAAAGGCCAGGGAGGGACCACCACGAACGGCCAGGAAGGAACCACCAGGAAAGGCCAGGGAGAAACCACGAACGGCCGGGAAGGAACCACGAGGAAAGGTCAGGGAGGGACCACCACGAACAGGAGGAACCACAAGCAAACAGCAGATGCTGAGCTCGAGTCTCGAGAGGTGGTGGTTGTAGGACCACCACGAACAGGAGGAACCACAAGCAAACAGCAGATGCTGAGCTCGAGTCTCAAGAGGTGGTGGTTGTAGCTATAGCGGTGAAACAAGATTGAAAGGAACTTAGCGTGAAAATTTCCGTCTTGCACAAACAATGACAAACCAATTTCAACCACTTGCGGTGGTCACATGATTTGAGGTTGTCCGATAATACTACAGTAAGATTTGAGGGCAACATCGACATGCGAAGGGGTGGACCATTTTTGGTCTCACGTGACGCCAAAATGGTCGTGCACGTGAACGACCATTGCGAGACCAATCGTAAGTCACGTGATATAAGTTGAAAAAACAGAGGGACGGAAGAACGAGACTAACGTGCGGAAGGGGGGGAAGGAGAATGATGCGAAGCAAGGGCGGGGCTTGATAGAAGCGTGATAATGTAAATATATACAAAATCTGAACCATTAGTAGCGAGGGGGAAAGGAAACTGTGAGGTACTTAAAAAGACAAGCACAAGAACACCTGAATTGAAAGATCGGAATTACTACGAGGCCCAATGCTCCTGGAGATACTCGACGCGAAGGTGCTTGACACCATTGTGCACAATCAGCAGTGCGTCTGGCGTCGATTCGTCAATCTCGAGCTCCTCATACAGCTTGAACAGCACAGTCCCTGACTCTTCGAGTGTTGTTGACCGGTCGAGCAGCATCATTGCAAATGCCTCCTGCTCGAGTGCAGGGCTTTCACCAGATGGCCGGAGGAATACTTGCTCGTATATTTGCTTGACGATTTCGAGGAAGGCACGCGGATGGAAGCGCTTGCCTTCAGAGAATATGCCTGGTGGCTGTGGCCAGGGTGGAGGCGGCTCATTTTTGGACACCTGCTTGGCGCCGTCGGCACAAAAGCCCCGTCTGTGGTTGTACCCTGAGTTCTCGGGACCGGGGTACATGATTGTCTTGCAGCGGGAGCATGTGTGTGCCTTGCGGATCTGGGAAAGCAAAGGGTAGAGAGTGAGCGAACACGAAATTTTTGAGAAAGACTTGCACACCTTCTTCCCAGGCTCAGCCTTGATGAGCTCGATAGCGTGACAGTGCCTTCTCCAGAACGTTTCTGAGCCGGAATGAGCTGTATTGTGAATTGGAGCAAGTAGTTAGTGCGTGAAAAAACACCAGAGAGCAGCTGAACTCACACTTGAAGTTGTTCTTTGCCACACGGTTCATGACAGCCACTTCAATCTCGCCGAGCTTTCGGAGAAGGGCCTGGGGGTTCTTCCTCACTGTTTCAAACCCATTAGCGCGGTTCTTCTCCTCGAGACGGTAGTTATAGGACTCGGTAGCTACAGCCCACTGTTTTGGCGTCATCTTGAAAGAGATCCACGAAAACTCGGCCCTCATGTCCATAAACAAATGAAACTCGATGTTGCCAGAGATTTGCATGGCGCGGGCGTCAATTCTTGATGCGATCGTGAAGAAATGCTGAGAACGTGTCATCCCCGGAGGCCTCGGGATGGGTGTGAGATTGTTTGCGGCAGGGCTTGTCACTGCAATGGGTGTGAGATCGCTTGCGGCAGGGCTGCTCACTGCAATCTGTGGAGTGGAGTTGGATGTGACCTTGGGCTGAGGTTGGCTGGGAGTGCCGGTGCTGATGGCCGTCAGCGGCCGCGAGAGAGGAGCTTTGCAGTATGGCAACCTGCTCCTGGGCTTGAGGTAGCAGTCCAATGTGGCTGATGGAATCCCCTGCAATGCGGGTCAGTAAAGAAAGGAAGCGGTTTTCATGTGATGATGAATTGGAGAGGGGAATATGTGAATATACGAGGTAAGTGAAGTAAGCGGCAGAGAACTTACCTGACTTGGAGATGTCAAATGCCGCATGATTTTGCGGGGGCGGCAGCTTGCATGCCATACTTCCCTTTGGTTGGCCAGAATCGTCGGGTTCGCTGTCGGAGATGACAATGGTGTCATCTGCCTTGCGCTTCTTCGTTGCGTGGGGCTGAGTATCGGTTCCAACGATGGCTGAACTGGCAGAAGTGGCGTCACTGACATTGGCAGTAGCAGGATGAGGAGCGTGAGGCAGTGGCGTGACGAGGGCTGGAATATGAGGTGAAGACTCAAATACAGGTGCCTCCGGCATAGAAAGGAGTTGTGGGTCAATATCAAATTCTTCGAGGATTTCAGCCCTCGTCGACCGCAGGACGAGGTCTACGGCATCACCGTCATCGCTGAGCGCCTCAAGCATCTTGTTTCCAGACATGTTGAGATCGACAGGTGTGTCTTCGGCCTTGATGTCCAGTAGCCCACCAAATGTGGAGGCGAAGCTTGATTCAACAAGCCCAAAGTGCTCGTTCGATGGGACATCTTGGAGCTCTGGTAGGCAGCATGTGCTAGTGGTCTTCTCTTCGAGTCGGAGGTTGTTGAATTGCTTCGCGATCCTGTCGACGAGGTGAATGTGATGAGAACCGTGAGTTGATGTGATAAAGTCCGATTTGCTTGCCCTCGAAAAGGCAACACGAACATTTCGTCGAAGAACGAAGTCGTGGCAAAGGCCTGTGAAGGTCACGATTCCGCTGGTGTGCGCACGCTGGAGGGAGTTCCAGCCTTTGTGGGACCCCTCCACACGGCTTCCATCTGTTCGTATGTCCTGCCGCTGACGTTCGAGGCAGCCTTTCCGTACGTGTTTGAGCTGTTCCTCATGAACCTGAAATTGATATTAGTGTGAAACAGGCTGTTCCAGGGATAAGTACTCACTCTGCGTGCCCCCGCTGACCAAACTGTACCTTCGCATGCCCATTTCTCAAACGTCGAGGTGAGTCTCGTCTCCTGCTCGTTTCGTTCCCAGTACTTTGCGGGATTCCCACCCTCAGCATGTTTCTTCAGGATACAGGCAGAAATCTCCGCGACTACTTCCTTCCTGTGGGGATTCTTGGAGGGATTAAGGATCACAGTCGCATATCTTGCTTTTAGGATTAGCTTGTAGATTATTAGACAAAGGAAAATGTACTCGCCTCATAATGAAATGCCAGACATCCAGTTTCATTGTAGCATCAGGAAAAACAATATCCACAGCGCTGCGCACATGGCAGCAGTTGTCGGCGACAAATACTTCGGGCGGAGGGACACCAAGGGCCTCGCATCGTGTCTTGAGGCCTTCGAGAAGCTCGCTTATCTCGGCATTTGACTGGCCATGACAGAAGCGCTGATGTAGTTAGTAATCAGCACTGTCTCGTTCACTTTGCGAAAATAGCCTACCCAGCCCACAATCTCACCATTCTCATTCATCAGACTTATGATCCCCCCCTTCAGGACCTTCAACTTCTGTTTCTCTCGGCTGGTTATGATTGCTTTCGTGGCGGCACGGAATGTGTTATCGAACGAAATACTTATGCCTGTTCAGCATTCAAGGTGAGCGTCAATTGCCGATAGCAGAGCAATTCCCAAGTCTTACCAGAGAGTGTGCGAAGATATTCCTCAGACTCCCTTTCCCGCGTTGCTGACACAAACTCCTGGAAGATCTCGCTGACCATGTCATGCGAGATCGGCCTCGCATTGTACTCTTTTACGTCGTAAGGACCCGAGAACGCCCGAAGTGGATTTGGGCTGAAGAAATCCATCCCATGTCGTGTCGTTCGACGTGATTTCCAAGCTTGAAGGTAATCCAGCTTCCGCCTGTGGTACTCAAGCAAATGAAGTTCTTTTTGAAAGGTATGTTAGACCCGTGCTTGAGAAGTAGATAGTGCTACTCACGTCGGATGTTTTCAGTGAGAGTTCCCGCTGTAGATGATGGGCGTAACTCAATAACTAGATCAAACAACTCGCGAGTAACAGCACATCTGTAGAAAAATATTGGTACGTCGGCTGCCGCAATGAATGTGACTCAGCCGCTGAACAATCACCAGCCAAACTCGATCAAGCTCACCTGGAATGGACCAGTGGGACCAATTGCGCCAGAAGTCTTGGCTTGTTGTTGCGAAGCAGTGTCCTTTGATCATCTTCCTGTTGTCACGCTCACACTCGCTTTCTAGACCCTTCTTGCTTGACGGATCATTTTTGCAAGTCTCGCAGCGGAGCTGCATGCCTATCGCTGCCTCATCAAGCATTAATCCATGGACATCTCGAGGACCGGTCCCAGTCCACCCGTCCCACGAAACACCATCTGTACAATTGCACCGCGGACATCTTGCAAGCTCGGGGTGGTAGAATGGATGTACAACGCGAAGAGGCTTCAAGTACAAGACCTCTGGGTTAACTGGAGGCTCGGACTGATTGCGCTTTCGGGCATGGAGATAGGATGGTGGCAAAAAGTGAGGGCCAAGTATTGGAATCCTGCTGTCCAGGCATGGTCGCATGAGTGATTTCGCTGATCGTATTCGTGTCTTCTCTGAGATATAGTTGATGTACTCGATGACTTCAGCTTCCCATTCACACTGGCGCCTGGGTCTTGGATGGGTCATGCGCTCGGTATGTCCTGTCCACGACCCAACACGTTTTTTCACCTATAGCGCAACAGGTCAATGTCAATATGCGAAGTTCTGCATGCCAGTGCATACCGCATCTTTCCAGTTTGCCTCGAATTTTTTCTGTGTGTCTTTTGGCTCCAGCATTGATAGCAGTTTGCGTACCCCGTCCGGTTCATAGACAGACATGATTCTCTCAAAGTCTGCGAGGCTCTGCGTGCGTTGGAAGATATAAAATGTAGCTAGTACTGTGACGGTAATGGAAGGGCAATGACAATAATTTTTTTTCGCAATTAGGAGGCGGATGCTCTTTGCGCTTGACTACTTCCACCACACTAGTGTCCGAACTTGAGTTCACTCTATATTTGTGTAACTGCTGTGCCAAGTCACCGTCAAAATAAATTATTTCGTCAAGCGTGATTGGTGAGATGAACGAATTCAATTAAAGGCTCGAAACTAAGAAATGGTACTACCGCATACTATGTAGTTCAAAACTACTAAGTGGCTCCGCGTCTCCACCAAGTCCATCCGTCAAAGTCTACTACCAACTGGGGGGCAACCCACAACTATCAGATCCGACTCCATTAGCAACGGTGCAGATGCCGTATCTGTCAGAGCTCACCTGGACCCACAGATTCACACCGAGGATATTAGTGTGTGTAGTTCGGATTTGATGAACAAGTTAACCACCTTGTGATGTCCAAAAAAGCGCCCTGTCACCCGGAAAGAAGCTTCCGCCGACTCCGCAAATGACAGCACAGGTGGGTCAAACACCAGATCGTGTCCAAATAGCTTGATACTGAAATGTGGATCTGGTTGTGGGATACGGATGACGACCGGCTCTGACTGGACTCGATAGGTAAGCCATGGAGGGAGTGGGCGTTTGAAGTTGACAGTGATATCTGGTGGGCCACCAGACGTTGGGGTGCGCGCTTGACACAGATGCTCGCAACGAATGGAATCATAGACATCCCCCAATGACTCGTCCGACAAGCGATTATCATGACGTCGGAAAGCTTCAAGGAAGTCTCTGGCAGTAATGTTTCTTTTGGGATGCCCCATTTGACCCGGCTCATGAGAGATGGCACCGTGCAGGACGTCGTTCAGCTGCACGATGGCTCCTCCAAGCGCAGGCATCAATAACCCAATCATGCCCAGCGCAGGCAACTGGATTAGCCTCATACCACCGATTTGCGAACGACTCACTCGAGGAGAACGTCGAGAGGAGTGACACCATGGTTGCCCCATTCCGGGATGTGAACGGACTGAAGGAACAACCAAAGGGCTTTGTTCACCCTCAGTCCAATGAATCTGAAGGCGTCAAGGCAATGCTTGAGCACAACACGACTTGAATGCTGCAACAAATAATCACCGAGGGTCGTCATGCTGCTGGAAGAGCGATGCGACTGCATTATCCGGGTCTGTTGAGAACTGCTCGACGAATGCTTGCACCACAGGGGTTCTTGGGATGGTTCTTGAACACGGCTCCTCACGCTCGCTGGTGTGAAGAAGAGTTGTCAGCAAAACCACATTCTTGACGGTGAACTTCCGATCAGCAGGATTAGGCTTCGTCACCTCGGAGGAACATATCAGAATCCTCAGGGCGAGGTTTAGCAATGACGAGAATGTTGTTGAACAGGAAGAGGAAGGGATCCTTGCAGATATTGGAATTCACCCACCTGGAAGACTGGAGAGCATTGTAGAGTAGCCTTTCTCCTTAGTCCGTTGGAGAGGGCACGATCTGAATATTCGTCAAATAGAGAATAAACAAGAGAGCATACATACCTTGAGATTGCGCTTCAAACAACCCCTTCGCGAGATCTCCGAGTTCCGACAGAGCGACCCCTTCGCAGCTTCCCGCGCGCCTGCGGCGTGCTGGCCCCTTCGCATGACCATATTTTCGATTTGAGGCTGAGGTGATGGTCACGTGCATGATCTTAGATGACATTGTAATTCACGCAATATTTGAATCTACTTGTAAGTCAAATATAAATGAAGGAATATGATGTTGCTCACCAAACATTACCTAATTACACGAATTCATGACCTCGTCGGAAATTCTCATAAGAATATATTTTAGGTTTCAAGTGCTAACGGTGCTTTCCACGATAAAGTCTTATATCACCTTATATCACTTTGTAGTTTAAAACATAAATTAAGGGATATGGTATGAGTCAACAAGTATGACTTAACGATGCTACTGCACATTGATCGCTGCGACGGCGCTATGTCGTTATCTTGTCGCGAACTCCTGATGGTAAAATGAATTTTCAGACATCTATTGCTATGTACTGATCACTAATATTTCTTGCCGTATACATAGGTTTATTCAGCGGTAGCAAAATTATTTCACACTATATTTCTCACAGCTACCATATCACGGACTCCTCAATTCTCTGATGGCCAGTGTGCCGGAAGTCGAAAAAAAGTACAAAAATTGTCAGCAATTTTCTGACCTGCACAAGATGGACTTTTGAGAAGCTAATTATCCACATACTGACCTTGCAGCGAGATGATTTGGGCATGTTCAATTTCTTACACCGCTCTATATACTTATGTTTGCACTGGTCGACTCTGTCGGAAATTTCGAAAATCCATTTTAAGCCATCATAATGGATTACATAAAATAGACAAATTCGGCAGCACTATTTTAATGCTGATATAATATTGAGAATGCCACTTGGATCCGTACGTTTTGAAAGATTTTTCGGTCTCTGTTTTCGCTTTTGGTGGAACGGCACGACGACAGAATTTACTTCGTCGAGACTCAAGCTATTCCGGTTATCGGTGTATCACTGGTAACGAGATCACTGGAGCTGCGATGCGCATGCTTCAGTGTCTCCCTGGAGTCCCCGCAATAATATTGGGGGGTGGTATGAGCTCGACGACCTGCACGCTGATGCCTGGTAGCCGTTTGAAGCTTTTGTCCGCTACCATCTGGGTTGTATTTGCAGTTGAAGCTCTCGCAGGTGCGCGAGACATAGGATTGCAAAGGTCGGCGGCCTAGGAGGGACTCAGAGTACTGGTTAGCGGAGGCTCAAGACGACGACGACGTCGGCGCACACGTGCATGTATACGTACGCGTGCACGTTAATGATATCACTGAATATTGCAATTGCTAACAAATTCTAGACCTCTAACTTAGTCTCGCGCTGATATCCGACGGCGAATGAATGGTGGATATAAGTCCCGAGATTCTCGCCTCAGAATTCTCTTATAATCCCACATTCTCGCCGGTAACTATTTTGCGTCAAAGTCTGGTGCCGTGCAGGTTGTCGATCAAATTTCCCTCGTGGGTAATCACATTAACGGGTGGTTACTCCTTTTTTCCGAATTTCGAGTGCTGCATCCAAGACTCGCCAGCATGGCGCTCAACAATGGTGGTATAGTAACGGTGCACAGCGGCACCAGTCGCTGACTCCTTTGGGGGACATACACCTAATAAGGGAGTCGGGGATACATATTCTTCTGAGATTATCCTCACGATGCCTACAGGTAAACCCATTAATATTGTCATGAACAGGCTATGATTCACACATAAAAGATTTCAGCAGGTTTCAACCGATACAGCGCCCTCACAAGCTTGACAAATAGATTTTGAATCATGAATTCATCAGTACCTTGGCTTCGAATGAGTCGGAGCAGATTGAACGTCTCTGAATTCCGACTATACTACTTGCAATGGCAATGATACTAGTACTGTTGGTGTGATCCAGCACTGCGAACGGGTGGCTATGCCATCTCCCAGTCAAGCGGTCAGTTGACGGTCCCATCTGCTCGGAGAGTGGCAATAAGCTTGACTGTCTTGTCATCCCATATCTTGATAATATCTAAATCCAAGGGGAACAAGATACTCAGCAGTCGAGGGCTCGTATAATCTGTATCCACCAGTCACAATCATGGTCTTGTCCGGCGAGTAAACGACTGCGTGTATGTGTTCGTGCCATCTCCCAATGGCTTTGCATGTGTTGATGTCTCACAACTTCAGTCCACTATCTTCACTCCCGCCAGCCACTTCATTTCCGTCCGGAGACATCGCTGCGGTGCGTACTTCACTTTCTCCGTCCCTTCAGTCGTCTCCGATCTGTTTTCCATTAAGTTCCATACCCGCAGCGAGCCGTCCCTTGAATAAATGATCATCTGCTGTCCACCTAGCCGATGTATGCGGTTCTCGTCCCATTTGGCAGATATTATTTGTTCGAACGGGTGTTGCGAGCTGGCATTGACCCTGCATCACGAGCTGCGATATTTCATTCCACGCCAGGTTGCCAATATACCTTGCTTCACACTACCAGTGGCAAGGTAAGGTAGAAGTTAGGTGGCAATCTGCTAGAATTTCAGATATGCATCTGTTCGAAAGAGCATTTCAGGTGGATAAGCTCTTCCTACATCGGTATGAGGAACAATATTCAGCGCATAAAAGGAAAAAAATTTCCTACTGTCCCATTCAGATCTAACATCACATCCTCTCAAGCAATGCGTCTCTCCTTGATTTCCGCTGTTGTTGCTGCCTTGATAGTATCAATATCTGCCAGCGACGCTGAAAAAGACAGCTGTGATTTCTTTTGCGTGTATGATTCAACCTGTTCGGGCTGCCCTGATGGAGCATGTGTGAGTTTGAGTAGTTTGCGTCCTGGATGTAACCGCATGACTTATCGGCGTGGAAGATATTCTTTCTTTGCTACTAGCGTGGCAGTGAGTCGTGTCTCTGCTTTCACGTCGGTGCAGTATGGTTGATGGCATGACACGTGAAGCCTTGATCGGATGCTCGACCATTGGGAGTGGAATAAGGACTTTGGTGGCGGCAGAGGCGAAGTTTGGGGCAATCAAGCAGTGGAATGATATCTGCTACAGGAGGTTGAGAAGTCGCGTAGTGTCAGAGCCCTTGTGAGCTAGCAGACTGTACAGAGCTGGTTATCTATGGGCTTGCCTGGTAACAAAGATGATTGGGAAAGGACGGGATGCTCACGGTAGATCTGGATGTGCTATGGACAAACTGTCGAGCGGCTGTACAATTTCATCAAGTGGCCTCGGTTCGACTTTGAAAGAGGGGATGCCCTGTGACCTAGTACTTACCTCAATTTGAAGCACTGGGGTGCTGTGCGAACTGGGTGGGCCCAGGCGCAGATACCACACAGTGTCGCACTACTGGGAATCCATATAGTACGCGAAGGCCTAGGGGCGGGATCAAGCGTTGGTAAGCTCCCGAAAGTCTATACTTATAAAAACGAGAGCTTGAAATCAATTTGTTCCTCCTCCGTCGATTGCTTGGTGTTCATACGAAACAAACAAAAGTGTCGAAACTTGGAAAGAACAAGCCCCTGCTTATTACTTAACATTGGTTTGATGCCGACTGGTGAGCGAGTATTGAGCGTGAAGGGGGATCTCGCGAAGGTTCAGTTGACTTCATCCACACGTACTGAAGCAAGTTGGGGAGGAGATCGCCCTTTGGAAACGTGCTAAGCGTGCTGGAAGTCGGGAAGAACTTCCGAAGAAGTACAGAGATTGTCAGCAATTTTCGGACCTGCACAAGATGAGGTGACCTTTGAGAAGCTAATCATCCACGTACTGACCTTGCAGCGAGATGATTTGGGCATGTTCAATTTCTTACACCGCTCTATATATGTTTCCATTGGTCGACTCTTATGGCCGTGGCGAAACTGGATCTGTTCAACTATTTCACACACAAAATGTACACAGAGTCGCATACCATTGCCGATATGTATCAGGCCCGGGATGCTTTTGGGATTAGCGTGACTTCCCGTTTTAGTAACACGCGGGATGACAAAATGCTCGAGCTCGCTGTCCTCAACAGCGAGCTCAAATCGTGCACTTGGTAGTGCATTTGGTGTTGTATCGCGCATTAAAAAGTGGGCTTTGGAGCGTCATAGTTAACCATCTGATTATGGCCAGTTGGGACAGACCTCTGATGATCTATCCACTGGCACGACAGCCTGAGGATGTCGACGTCCGGGCCGGCATCGAGGTGTGGTCACAGAAAAAAGATGTACGTGGTTGGCAAGTTTCGAACTTGCTACACCACGAATCGTATATCAAGAACCTCGAACAGCGGCGTGATCGTTTCTGGTAAGTAATCACCTTGCAAACTTAGGTTGCTACATACTGACTCTCAAACGTGACATAAGCTCGACGTACGTATTGCAGCTTTGTTGCCAGGATTTGAAACACCTTCTGGGAGTTTCTGTTAGAGGTGGAGTCCCGTACTGTCAAGCTGGTTGACCTAGCGAGCGGATGCCTCAAAAGTCTCTCACCAGCGTGGAAGTCTTCGCATAGCTCATGTACTATAAGTACTCGCGCTGTCGTTACGGAAGGCTACAGTATCACTTTCTGCGACTACCATGGGCAATTACTTGTCGCTACTGGGTCAATCGTTCCCGTCCAAGTCGGCTTTTCTCGTCGATGATATCCCCGACCTGACGGGGAAGGTCATAATCGTCACTGGAGCTAACACTGGGATTGGTAAAGAGACAGCGAAGGTAAGCTGCGAGAGATGGGCCTTACTTCATACTGCTGACCATGGAGTGAAAGACCTTGTTGGCCCATGGTGCCAAGGTATATGTAGCTGCCAGAAGCCAAGAGAAGGCAGAGGTAGCCATCAAGGATCTGAAAGACAGCACTGGGGGGGAGGCCCTCTTTCTAAAACTTGACCTCGGAGACTTGAAGTCTGTGAAAGCTGCCGCGGAAGAATATATCAGGTTTGTCTTCCGTCGCAATGTAGGGGGCTTCTTTTGACATTAACAGCAAAGAGACCAAGTTGGACGTTCTGTTTAATAGCGCGTGAGTGTACAATATCTACTGAATGCTGTGGTTTGGATATGCTCATCTTAGTTCATAAGGGGAGTCATGTTCCCTCCAACAGACTGGTTAACTGCGGACGGATATGACCTTCAGTTTGGAACGAATGTCCTCGGTATGACGATTACATTTCTGCTCTACAAGACTCTAATTTATCTGTAGGGCACTTCTACTTTACTAAGCTGCTATTGCCCACACTCATCGCTACCGCGAAGTCTGCACCTGATGGCAAAGCTCGCGTCATTACAACTTCGTCCTCAGCACACATGCTGTGTGGTCTCAATTTTTCCGCATTTAAAGACAGTCCTGCCCGCAAGAAGATGTCTGCTAGTGCACTTTATGGGCAGAGCAAAACTGCAAGTTGACTATGTTATTTTGCGTTACCTTTTACTGACCCGTCAACAGGGCAACATTGTACAAGCATTTGAACTCGCAAGGCGCTACGGTTCAGAAGGCATCGTTTCCATACCCCTGAACCCAGGTAACATCAAAACAGACTTGGCACGCCACATGCCGTCTTTTCAACGTAGTATTTTGGTTTGCAAATATTCTGCATGCAGCTCCTTGTTGAATGCTGATGAGTATTGTGTAGAATTTGTTCCTCTACGATGTCGAACATGGAGCACTAACCCAACTCTATGCCGGTACTGCTCCAGAAGCTGTGGGGTTAAACGGCAAGGTGATTTTTCCATCTCATGACATTCGCAAAGAGACGCTGAGATGCCTCTTTCGTGTAGTATCTCGTTCCTTGGGCGAGGGTTGGTCCAACTCGAAACGATGCTCGGGATCCCAAGACAGGGGTGGCTCTATGGGAATGGCTTGAGGAACAGGTCAAGGATATTTGATACCTTTTCTGTGATGCCAGGAAGTATCGTGCATGCATATTTTTCTTTCATAGTTGGCGGATATTGATGAATCGCGGGTGCGAATCATAGTTGCGTGGTTTCCTTTAGTAAAGAGGACAGTCGGTCCTTCTTTTCAAGAAAATTGTGGATAAATCACATGGAACATGGGTCAGGCAAAGGTAGCCGGAGCAACGCTGAAACAGTGCGAAACTTATTTATTCATTATACCTCATAGAACTGAAGTACAGTAAAAATACTACCCCATGTCAAAAATCTATAATGTTGAGCGACCGATATGTACTTTGCCTCACGATGATATTTCCCTTAGCCTTTGCGACAGCTAGATCTTAGTCGCAACCGAAAGATGTTAGAGAGACATCCGTATGATAGAGTAGGAACCTCTTTCACTTACACGGCAGCAGTCCGAGGAAGTCCTATATGGTCTTGCGACTGGCACGTACATGCATTCCTTGAACCGTAGCATTCTTAATCATCATCAACATCAAGGTCGCCTTCAACGCCTACTCCCTCTCCCGCGTCATCGAACTCCATTGCGTTCGCATCATATTCCCAAGTCTCTTGATCTGCTTCTTCGTAGACCTCCACTACAGCTTCACCACGCGTTCGTTTGACTTCGGGTACAGTCATAGTCCCATTGGAATGTCGAGGAGCACTTTCGTGTAATGAATTGGATACTACAGCAAGAAGGTCGTCCATTCGGTTCCCCAATCGATCTTCGAGTTCCTCGACGATCTGAATGGCGGTGTTCAGTCCATTTTGGCATGATGCAGACCCGCACATACAACATATAGCTCGACTGGCTCAGTTGGAGCCAGGTTGACTATCTGAAGTTTTTCTGATTTCGACAATCCGAACGGCTGAAGACCACGCACGAGCTGCGTGATGCTCGTGTCTGATTGGTGGAGGGTCGGCTGGTAGTCCGCCGATAGATACTGAATAGCTTCCAGCTCGACTGTGCGAAGGTTCTCGCTAATCTCTTCAGTTTGAGTGTCATGCGAGTTCTTTCCCGCAGCCTCTTCTTCCTTTTTGACGCGGATGGCAGTTTTTGTGCGGGCGATGTGCTCCGCATCGAGCTCGCGAAGGAGGTTCAATACCTCAAAGTTTGATAACAGTGCCGACCGAGCATTTACAACCTGTTTGAATACATAATGATTTCAAACAGCACACAAAGCATGGAAGACCTTCACAATACCTCCATAGACACGTTCGTAGGTTGCAAGCCCAGGAACAGAAAAGATACACCAAACGGACTGTTTCAAAAGACATAAGGTTAGGGTTACATAACGCGGTCTTCAAAGTTCAACCCGTTTGTCCTCCCATAACCCATGCTCTTTCCAATCCCCCGTGATGGATTCCATGAGGCTCTACGGACCATGATCAATTGTTCCACTAATCTGGGCCATTCCCAACGAAAAGATCCGTACTAGACTAGTCGGCCTACTACTGACACAACTTGAAGCCAAGTCCGGACATTAATGCAGTCCTTGTTCTGGCAGCAACTCCACGCGCAGCCGCACCATCAAATCCGCAGTCGCGGCTAATCGTTTCAGATTTCTATCCAGCTTCTCTGCGACTCCAACGCCCCGAGTTGAAGGTTTAACCATGTCTCACTTCTAAGTTTTGAGCTGCCGAACAGCCGACAGCTGCCTATCAGATGATTGCCGTAGCAGGCACCAGGTGTAAAGCTATATTTTGAATCTGTAGGCCATAATTAGCAGAGAACCATCCGCATGGTTCTAGGTGCTGGCATAACCATAACGGAGGTCGCGGCGCAGTTGCGGCCCCAGTATATTTATTGTGAACTCCCGTAAACTGTGGGCCGACGAAGTTCAAGTTTACCCTCTCCCTGGAGCTTCATGTTATCTGCTCATTCCACAATGGCGGCGGCGCTGGCCTGCGTAGCGCTCTCCGTCGCACCAGTGACCGCCACATCGTACTCTATGGTCAAAGAGTACTATGGCTCCAGCTTCTTTAACGACTGGACCTTCTATAATAACTGTTTCGTGGTTTTCTTTCAAATCTGCCAAATCTGGAGCTCACTTTTTTGCAGACGATAATCTGACGAACGGAGATGTTGTGTGAGTGCAGGGTGCCGCTTTTGCGTTTGCAAACTAACTTTCATGGCAGCTATGTTTCGGCTGGGAACGCATCTGCATATCAGCTGGCGTACGTGGATACTACAACGAACCATGCCATCATCAAAGTAGACAACACTTCCACTGTAAGTTGTTCTATCAGATATCTCGTCTTCACTGACAGCTCCTATCAGGTGGTATATGACAACAAACGCAACTCCGTCAGGATTGCAAGCAGCGACTCCTACGCAGTGGGAAGCTTGTGGGTAGCTGATATATATCATGCGCCTTATGGAGTGCGTGAACTAATTTTGTGTCAAGATGCTGGTGCACTAAAATCGGTCTCTGATTTAGTGTTCCGTGTGGCCGGCGTGGTGGAGGTGAGTTACGCCCACTCTTTATATTCCACTTGAAATTTGACGAATCATGATAGTCAGGCAGCTCTCTGGCCACAGGGTGGCGAGATTGATACCTTTGAGGGCATCAATACCGATACCCAAAACCAAATGTCCTTGCACACTGAAACTGTTCGTGAACTGGTGCTCTTCTGAACTGCTTATCGTCCAACACTGACTTGTCAGTTTAACAGGGATGCACGGCGGTTTCCCAAAATCAAACCTCAACACTGGTTGCCAGCACGAACTGTTCGTATGCCGCGAACTCGGACCAAGGTTGTATTGTTACAGATCCATCGACTGGTTCCTATGGTGCTGGTTTTGCGAGCGCTGGAGGAGGAGCTTTTGTGACTGAAATGGCTTCTACTGGTATAAGGTATAATTGTTGCTTCACTGTTGGACGGCATCAATTGACTTTTTGTGTTGTTCAGCATTTGGTTCTTCCCAGTGAGTTACTGTCGAATAATGACCATTGCCAAGTACCGAACTAGCTTCGTAGAGGTCTTCAATACCCAGCTCACTGTCGAATAACGGAAGCACGATTGATACCTCATCCTTTGGTATCCCTGTTGCTAACTGGCCTTCTACGGGCTGCAACATTGAGCAGTTCTTCCAGCCCCAGAACTTAATTTTCGATATCACCCTTTGCGGAGGTACGTCAGTCATATATCGACTCGAGCATTGAGTTAACATCGGATCTTCCCAATGGATAGACTGGGGTAAGTAGATTTTGCGAGCAACGAGTGTTGCAGACTACTAAAACGGTTTCACAGCCGATGGTGCTACATGGAACAGCACATGCTCAGGGATTTGCTACAACAATTGGGTCATGGGCAATGGTACTGACTACAATAATGCCTACTTCGAAGTCGGCTACGTGAGGGTTTTCAGTACGGCAGGCACCAACACCGTCGTGTCTGCTACCACTTCTGGTTCTGGTTCGTCCCCGACGACTTCAACAACATCGAGTAGCTCGGCTGCGGGCCTCCCGCATGATGGCTTTTGGATGGCTGCGACAATACTCGTTGTCGTTGGATTTTTCAGCAGCGCTCTTTTTAGACTTGCTTGAAGGACAAACGATGGTGATTTCGTACGATAGATCAGAACATTGCTCGACACGTGATCATGTACTGTACGTATGTATAGCCTCCATTCCTGTATGCTCAGCGTCCGGAGAATCGTTGAACTGTAAGACGTCATGGTACTGTTAGACGTCATGGTTATTTTCAGGACTTACGTTTAGTGTTAACCGTTGGGATGATTATGAGTAAATATTAATGGCAGATTCGGACTTTTGAGATCCTACAACTGCAAAGAGTAAGCTATAGCTCAACCCTGGATGAATATTTCCCCTCGGACTGGTGTTCCTTCAAGTCTCTTCTAATAGGCCTCAGGGACTATAGCGTTCTATTTACGTAGGTCCTCCATCTGCTGCCGGATAATGAACTTCAAGAAAAACCGGAGCCACATGTATTCACACCAGGCCAAGTCTGACCGACCAGAACATGCCCGACACGGAAGGGAATGTGGTAAAGATCGTACAATGATAAGGGTTAGCGCACAGCCGCATGCAACAACATCATAGTGGTAGTGTATTAAAAAAGCACGGCGAGTCAACAAGCACAAGTACCTTTTCAACCATGGAGTGAGAACAAGGCACAAGAAAAGTGAGAGCATGTATACGTGCGAAAGGGGAAGGCGAGCAAAGAAACAAGTCCAAATTATCAAGCAGAAGATATTAAAGTTTGCAGCGCTTCAAGTTGCTTTGGGTCACAATGAGCATCACGGCAAATCTGCGAGAATGAAATCAAGTATATCACACTGTCATACTTGGGGCATTTGATAAATGGTTCCTTCTCTTCTCTTCAACAGTGAGGTTGTTCCATTATGTAGGATCAATCACCTTGCGTTGCGCCAGGTGCCTGCTAATCGATTCCAGAAATGTTACGCACAGTGCATGTGACATGATAAGTGAAGCACTTGGAGGGCTAAGATTCAGGGGCACAGGATCTGGTGTCTCAGAATCGAGGATAATCGAGGCCAGGGCAGGCAGGTGCCAGAAGGGGATCTGCAAATGTTGGTGGAGCGGAAATAGTTTTCCACAACGTGAGAGTTATCGCATTCAGTTGCAGAGACAACGTGCCATCAGGTTGTGACCACTGCTAGGACCCAGGGAACGGAGGCCAAGAAAACCCGGGACTGGCCTGCACTGCAAAATAAGAACTCGCCGGGTCAACCACAACGCAGTGTTAGATTACGATACCTTTCATTGTAACATTCACGAGACACAGTGGATTTGATCCGGGCTCTGCGGTTTAACAGATGGAGGGTTGAACGGACGTGAGAGATCCTTTCGATTCGAGTTCAAAGCTGTTCAAAGGAGCATACAAAGGGCAACTCGGAACCGTTAGACTGGTGCGGAAAATTCATTGTCCGGCGCCTTTTGCGCGGCTGCAGAGTAAAGTGAACACAGTGAACCTGCTTGACCGCGTTTCATTGTTTTTCCCTCGCGTTTCACCACCACGAACCGCCACACTAACCAACTAGCCGCATGAGGGTCATCTTGGAATTTTGATTCCTTTGGTTCAACTGAGTTGAGTAAAACAAATATTTAACCAATTCACCGGCAAGTTGATATCTGTTCAGTATTTATTTCCGAATTGACCTAAATTTATGCAGATATCCTGCTGTTGCTTCTTGCGCTTGCCTCGAGTGCTATCGCCTCGGCCCTGGGATTTGCAGGCGACAGTAATCCGCCATTAATGCAACTCGACGTTTGCATAAAGTAGGTTCAAATCGGGATACCTTAATTGCAAATTCCACTGCAAGTTTAACTATATAACATCGACACCTGTCCTTGCTGATGCACCTCTCACTTTCCTACCCGATATCACCATGACCAGTAGTACAAGTGCATCCATCCATACGAATCCTGCTGCCTTGTTTGGTGTGGAGGGTCAGGTTGCTGTGGTCACAGGAGGTGGCACTGGTACAGTCTTTTCCTCGCCTTGTGTCAAATCCTACTCATCATATGATATTTGTGTATTACTAGGTATCGGACTCATGATTGCTACTGCATTAGAGAATAACGGTGCCACCGTGTACATCATTGGTCGAAGGCTTGAAGTTATAGAAAAGGCTGCCAAGGAGAACAACGTATGGAATATTGCATGCACCCCGATGGCTACTCACCCCCAACTTCCCAGAAATTCGGAAAGCTCATTCCCCTACAGGGTGACATCACATGTCGCCAGTCACTCACAGAGCTCGTCGAGATTGTCAGAACACGGCATGGCTATATTGACCTCCTTGTGAATAATGCCGGCATTGCCCGCAATATTCTCCCCTCGCAATTGCCATCCCCTCTGGACGACCCTGCACATGCCCCCCCATCCATCAAGGCATTCCAAAGTGTCCTTTGGGATACTGGGTCGCCAGAAGGCTTTGCCGAGACGTTCGATACGAACGTAACCGCCGTTTATTTCACTACCGTTGCCTTCCTCGAGTTGCTTCACCTTGGCAACCTAAGAAGGGGTGACCTGCCACCTGTCATGTCGTTGCGTCCACAGGTTTTCAATACAGAAGCCTCTGCTAGTGAAGCTTCGAACGGCCGAGACTCCGCGTCATCCAGTCCCTCAGTAGCCTATCATTCCTTGCCTCCAACACCCTCACCTATTACATCCCTTCCTGCGGGATTGTCCTCCACTAATTCTGCTCATGCTCTGGGTATTCCACAGCCAACATCTCAAGTTATCACCATCTCCTCATCTGGCGCTTTCCGTCTCGATGCGAGAGTCCTATCTATATCTTACACGATGGCAAAGAATGCTTGTACACACCTCGGAAGGCTTCTTGCTAACCTTCTGTCCGATTGGGGTATTCGTTCTAACGTACTATGTCCAGGCGTTTTCCCAAGCGGTGAGCAATTGCTTCTCTAGACGTTGATTGGCTTGTTGATATATCCCTGAAACAGAAATGACATCAACTCAACACCTCACACCTGCCCTTTTGGCTCAAGCTGTCCCTCTTGGTCGCGCAGGTGTCCTTTCTGATATTTCCGGTCCTATTCTTTTCCTAGCTGGCCCTGCGGGAGCGTACGTGAATGGTGCCGTGTGGCTGGTCGATGGTGGACGAGTTGGCTCTGTCGCCAGCTCCTACCAATGATCGTTTGCTCATTGATTCGACTGGGCTCCTCAGTCCACAAATAATGCAGCGGGCCGGCCGGCTCACATATTTGTTTGCGCCCTCGGACGAGAAGTACTTCGTACTTTTTCTTGAGCGGCCCACCGATCATCTTGATTAATCTGTCATCCAGCTATCAAAACAATACCCTTATCCGCGGCTTTCATAATTCCTTGAATGCTTTTTCTTTTCATCTGGGCTGAAGAGGGCTGTTTGACAGTATTATTATCCCCTATCATCAATTTCACACCGATTTGGTTTGATTCAACATCACGGTGTCGAATTCGAATGCTCTCTAAAATAGCGACATGTCGCCGATCGATGATGAAGTTTTCGCTCAGCGCCTCGATGATTCATACAAAGTAGAGATAGGTCGGTAACGCTCATTCCTGACTTCATCTCACCTCCACGAAACCTTATCTGCAATGTTCGGTAAACTATTATGTACCCCAATCCCGTTTCTCTCTAAATTTAGACCGACAATCACGAAGCCTCCGTTACTGAAGATTTCACCCTTCACACCCACTACTATGACCTCGGTCATGGATCATGCGTCCGACGGGTGCGTGTATTCTCAAACTTGACACCGGGCTCCGTAATGTCATGCATAGATTGCAGGTAATCCCCGGTCATGATACCATTGATGAGTCGACAAGTTGTCGACAGTCTCCGTTGACCCTTACATGGGAGGTCAGATGAGAGACCAATTAACGTCAGTAGACTCCTATATGTACAGATGAGTCCACTTGTCAAGTGATCTGTGGATAGACCGTATAATCAACGATGTGACATCGTGCGGGTTTATCAACATGTAGGCACAGTATTACGTTCGAAAAAGCCCCACTATCAAAATCATATGGTCCATTCTGTCCGTCCATATTCTTCTTCAAGTCACAACTTCTCAAGAGAGCCCCTCAGCGTCCCAGGAACACACTGGATGCATCCTGTCTTTAAGCTTATCAACACTCGCAACTTACCTAGGAGCCAGTTTGTCGGTGCCGCTGGTACACATAAAGTATAAGCTGCCTCGCTTCACCCCACACGCCCCGTGATTCGTCGTTTTCTTGGCCATACCGGATTTCACGATTAAGGAACACTCCGATGCCATACATAAAGAAGCTTGTTCGCTGTCTCAGTTGGAAGTTGGCCCTCTTCTTTGATGATCAGAACACTACACCGCCGCACCTCCCCCACCCCTCTAGACTTTGCGTCCTATGCCGTCAGTCTGTTTCCGTTCCCGTGCCACATTGGCATCGAGTGCTCGTGTCATGATGATGGACAGCTGCCCATGTGGGAAAAATTCGGATGCTGACACCAATTGCTGAATTGCGCGACGTTATTGGTCGTTGTGTGTACCGCAATAGGAAGGGAAGGGTGTTTGAACTTTGCTTGGCCGAATTTGCTACGTAGGTTTGCTCAAAAACGAATTCAAAGGCCATCGCTTACCGAATCCGTTATTGCACCTGCATCAACGCTACACGATCTCCACATTCCCTTGCGGTGGTTTTCGAACGATGGCCCTGTGGCATTCCCTCGAGTCAGCCCCGATCAAATATTTGGTTATGCTGCCAACGTTTAACCCAACAGTCTGTCATCGGACCGTGAGGAAACTTAGTAGCTATCGGATTGAACTCACGCGTCACGTCTTCCATGAAATTCCTTCAGATAAGTACCTGGGCTTGTGCTCCTGTTAAATTAAGCGGCGATACGGAACTCACTGATAGTGTCAATGATTAAGTGGTGATTTTCGTCACATGCCATGTCAATTCGCGAAGGTTCGGAAAACATCTTGGAGACGGGTACCGGGAACGGGCCAGCATTGACGAATCGTTCTGCGTCATACTTAATATCCGCCAAGTGGTACGACGAAACATTATTTACTGGCCAGTGAATGGCTGGAGGTGGTGGTGCTGCAGGCTAAAGAGATCAGCTTCGTCACAGCGTCACGAACCTATAACCAAAAAACACCAAAAAATCTTCTGCAGAATACTTGTATGATAAGTATTAAGGAGTGGTTGAGCAACTGAGCAACTAGTACTGGGAGGCTGCAGAAAGGAGCAACTGCACAAAATTTCACAGGGACACAAAGGAGATCTCCCATATGCATTTTGACATTGAGTTTTGAAGCATGTTACAGATTGTGCATGGTGCTGGTTTGTACAATGTCAATGTTAATGATGCCCTTACACCGTCCAATTGAGTGCTAACAAATGCTGGCGATCACGTCGAAGGTAAGTGTGTATCTCTATATCTCTACAGTACACGCAGTGATTGGTGTAATTCCTCCGGAAACCAGAAACCCTTGTCTCTGTGACTTTACCATAGGAGCTGTGGGGTTGGTCGAACTCGGAGTGGCGTGACATGGCGAACTTGAAGCGATGAGTTTGAAATTTAGCAGGCGCCGGTGGTACTCCATTCAAACTATGTAGCATGTTACATAAGTTTTAATCATGGGTTCCGACCTTTATCGCTATCTGCCTGCTCAATATACAATCGAACATCTCCCGGCGGACTGTACGAGTGCCCTTTCAACGACACACAACAAGTACTAGCCAGCAAGTTCTGGAGACCTTCTTATTTCCCAAGGATCACAACTTTAACGACCTCCATCTCTCAAGTTGTCATCGAGGGTCTTTGTGATTCTTTGTGGGATCGAGTGCAACACGAGGTCCGTGACCGTCATCCGCAATCCACAAAGTATTTTAAGGACAGTGAGAATTTGTCCTTCCTCGTCCAGGCTAGAAGGATTGACCATCCAAGGCTCCAACATCTCGTACTGCTGCTCGATGTGCTATGATCATCGAGAGGCATATGATACTTTATATGCGAATGAAGGACTTTGTGGTCGCTCAATAACTGGCCAAAGCGGCACGAGGCTCCGGGCCATCTGCCAAATTTCAAACACCTCGCTTCGCCTGCCAAATCACTACGTCAAAAAATTCTCATCATCTTAAATTGACGCATAGTCAGAGTGTTCACGAGTCCACGAGTCTACATGTCCACGCAGTTCCTTACCATGCTTTAACTGATAATGTTTGCGCTCGTTTCGAAGCAGCTGACACGTTGTCCGTTAATTCGTGAAACATTCGCGTGAATGATGGTCCACGGAATACAAATAAGTGTAGCTTGGCCATCTGGCAAACTGGTCTCCGAGCCTATGGGGTCGCATTACAAAGAAGGTATGGTCACAAATTACTACATACGTACTGCTGGGGATCGGAACAGCACCGAGCCCATGGGCCATTTGTCAGTGATAGTCTGCATTTGCAAGATTCAGACGGTGTTTTGCCACTGAATTGTAAAATCACTGAGTGGGTGGACACCTGAGCCGCCAATCAGATAAACATGGATCCGATGCGGAGTACGACAACGCAAAATCATACCTGATAACTGGAGTAGGCAGTCGCTCCACAATTACTCACTATGGGCCACCAATTACCGCGACTAGACAGCATAATAGCCTCATGATATCAGCGCGTTTCCTCTGTCGGCGGCAGGGGAACACGATAAAAATTCCAAGCTCAAAGACTGACCATGTCGAGACAGAATCAGGTAGACTCGATGTGATATCAAACAGGTGAAATGACTTTGTCGGCACAGTCCAATGGTGATGAACCCGGAGTACTCAAGCAGATTGTAAACTGTCACTTTGTTTTCATTACAGAGTGATTGCTGTAAAGATTGTCAGTCGCAGCGGTGCCGATAGGATCACCCACTAGTACTGTCAACGTTTGTGGGTACATCGCCCTGCCAGCAAGAGCCGCTCATCCACTGCATGCAGCATTGAATATGGAATGAGAAATCAAGTAAATATTGTCATATTCCTTGTGTGGGTGAGATCGGCAACTATTGAGTCTCCGCTGTGATGTGATTGGATGAAACTGACCGACGGGAGTTGTTTTTGTTGACATTTCCAAAAGGGGACGTACAACGTTTGGAAGTGACACACAGTGACACAGCAGGAAGCTGTTCAACGCTGTTCAACGTCGTCCTTGTTCGTCGCCCGCAGGTATCTTGAATTTCTGTCATTCTTGTCCTTCGCAATCGTCTAGCAGGCTTTGACTTTCGCTAGACCGGCAGGCTCCGCTGGTCTCGTCTAGACCCAAAGCAGCGCAACGCAACGGTGCTCGCACTGTCATCAGTTCTGCTCAGCAGACTTTGCAATCGTGCTTTTGATTCTAGCATATAGTCCCAAGACTCGACGTCAGGGCTCCTTCTAAAGAGGTTTAGCTCTCATCAGAGAGCTATCTCAACCCCATATCTACCCCCCTCCTTCCAAAATCTCATCTTCTCATCGTGTCCTCGAGGATTAGGAACACATATCTACCCCCTTCCTATATCTTGCAAAAAACGTGTCTAGCGACATAAGTTCTTTCTACATTTCACCGCTAGCGGATCTTCACAAGCGTTGCATTTCAATTTTCATCCTCTTAGTTTCAATTCACGAATCATCGTTCCTTCCGGCCACCTGTAGCGCCCATGTCTACTCTTCGTCCTCCTTCCAGTCCTTCACCTTCCCCTCTCAACGCTGATCACAGTCGCTCTGCTCGCGCTTCCATGGGTCCTCGCCAAACTCTAGCACCGGCTTCCCCTCGTCCTGGTGGAGGAAGCGGTGCTCGCCCTACAAGCGAACTACTCGGTAGCGCGACCATGTTTCAGACCCCAGAATCGGAGGCAATTGACCAGTGGTTTGAGAATCTCCAAAACTATGAAGAGACTCTCGAGGAAATGGCCGCTGCATCCCTGGATGTCAATTTCAAAGAAGAATTAAGCGCCATTGAGCAATGTGAGCGCCTCGCCCAATTTCAGGCACTCCTCAATTAACGTGTTTTTGTTTGAAGGGTTTAAGGTCCTTTCTGAAGCAGAGCGCACTGCCGCTCTTTACAGTCTTCTTCAACAATCTACCCAAGTTCAAATTCGATTTTTCATTACCGTGTTGCAACAAATGGCGAGATCAGATCCGATGACCGCTCTCTTGAGCCCTGCTATTGGCGGTGAGCCTTCTCGGCCGATATTTATCACCTCACGGATTTAATTATGGGATGCAGGTTCGATGCAGAGTCAGATGGAAGCCAAGTTGGCCCAGATGTCATTAAAGAGCCCCGCACTTAAGTCGCCTATGCCAACCTCTCCACGTGTATTCAGCGGCAGTCAGAACAGGCAATCCCTTGCACTCGATACCACTTCTTCTGGGTTTCTTTCCCCAGACTCAGCTGCACTGGGATCCAGCAATGACGCAGCCGCCACGCTTGCCCACCAACGCGCCAAGCTAAAGGCAAGCAATGCAGCGCACAGGATTTCCGCGCCCATTCTTGCATCCGGCGGCAGTGACTCGCGTACTTCATGGGGCTCCGCACTCAGCCAAGTCGCAGAGCAGAATATCAACTCCCCTGCGCAAGAAATCGTTATTCCTTCTGTCAGCAGCAGCTCAAGGCCCAAAAGTACTGAGTTTAGCGGTTCCCTTGGTACGCCTCGCGCTGGAGTTGACGCCCTGTCCCCCATGGTCGGCGACAGCTGGGCCAGCAACGTCAACACACCCTTGATTCCTATGTTCTCTAAGGATGCGCATTCGCAGAATCTCGATGCGGCTGCTGCCAAGCTCAGTGACTGGAATCCTGGTACACGTGTCCCCCTCATGGCTGATCCGAAGTCCTTCCGTCGGCCGTCGAGGGGTAACGCAAGTGTAAACGCATCTGCTCCCGAGACCAACGTACAACCAAACAACAATATATATGATAATGAGGGCAATCTCGTTTCCCAGCAGCCATCCGGTCAGCGTCGGAACGTTAGCCAGGGTTCCAACGCCAACAACGCGCAATTCAACCTCGCACAACAGCCAGGCAACTGGAACACTAATAGGAGCCCCGCGTTGCCCCAATCGAACAGGTTCGGCGGGGAAGACGTGAACGGTCCCTTGAACGGGCTGGGCATGAATGGTTTCAATATCGGTGGACTTGGTAGCCCCGGACTCGGGATGGGCATGCCAAGCGCAGGGTTATTGGCGGGCATGAACCCCATGCAGATGAACATGTTGAACCTACAAGCTCAGATGAGCGCTATGGGGATGAATTCAATGACGCCCGAGGCGCAGCTTCTTGCGGCGCAAATGGCTGCTGGATTCCCGCAGAACTGGCTAGGCATTCAACAAGCTGCTGCTATGCAGCAGAGCAACAACAATAACAACAGCAGGAGCCGTGGAGGAGGACGATCCCCCGGGCTTCCGAAGACCGGTTCTTCTGGTGGAAATAGCGCGGGTAGTGGAGCGAAGAAGGATGAGGAAGACGTCGACCCCGCGTTGCTTCACGACATCCCAGCTTGGCTCAGGAGCCTGAGGTTACACAAATATACGCCTAACTTTGAGAAGATGAAGTGGCAAGACATGGTCATGCTCGACGAAGCGGGCCTGGAGGCCAAAGGTGTTGCCGCTCTCGGTGCAAGGAGAAAGATGTTGAAGACATTTGAGACTGTTCGGAAGAAGATGGGCATCGAAGCCCCTGCTGGTTCCTCCAATACCTCGGGTGGAGAAGAGTCTTAAAATGGATGTCATGGGAGTATGTATCTGCCAGGGCAGATCGAGGCATGCTACCCTCCCTGGTTGGTTAAATCTTCGCTGATGTTGATTATGATTCCATAGTTTTGTATGTGTTGACTCAATTTCGGTTTACAAATAGCCACCGCTCATATATGGACGACAATTGGCTGGTCATTATGCTTTCTCGCTACTGTAATTTCTTCTGTACACGCGCACAATCAATGGTCCGCTTGTTCATGCGATAGATACCCTGTTTTCAGTCTAACTTTGGGTGCACTGTATCTACGGCCACTGGCATTATTATCTCATTAGACGAAAGTTATTCTCGCAAGGGTCAGCATGCGTTTTGCGGGTCTTGGCTAGTCTTGTAAATACTATTTGGAGTTTAGCCCGACGACATGTTGCCTTTTGCTCTTGTGTCATAGACCGCATGATTATCAAGATCTATTGTCCAGAACTTTCTCGTTAACGTTGAATAGTTATATATGCTAACTCATAGCTAAGTGACGGGCCCAAAAAGGCATTTCTGGCACAGTCTGGAGGTGCGGGTCTTGTTTCCAGAAACCTCCAGGCTGCTTAGGACCGTCCTGGTACACTGTCTATCAATTTTGCCTCGAGGTGAAGGTGTGAACTTCATTTTCTGCTCAGTGTGTCAGATTCCCTTCTAACGCTAAACGGTTCTGCCGTTCTGCCAGGAATTGTGAGCTTTACAGCATTCTAAAGCAAAACAAAATTGAATTGAAATTTGCGGGGTGTTTGTGCGACTTCCCAGTTGCTGGATCCCAGTGAACCTTTATAGGCACGATTATCTTCTCTTCCTGAAGTTTTACAGGCCTGGCTAGGGAAGAACTATGAGGTCCACCGCCTGTAGGTTTCCATTTACAATCGTAAAGCTGTCTGAAGACCACCTTCCTACTTCCTACCACAATGAGGCCCCAAAGAATACGGAATTTGATAGCCTGTGAAGCTACGACGATTCGACGAACAAATCGTCAGCGAGGACTCCGAGGAGAGTTGCTGGCAGTCAACATGTCAAGAAAATGCGCAACGGGTAACAATGATACTATTAATGTCGATGAACCATCAAGGACAAAGAGGTTCCAAGTTCGAATATGATCACGTTAGAGACCATATTGTGGCTTGACGTACGGGCTTGGATCCTTCGTCCATTACGAGGGAGCGAACTAGTTCAACAATATTTACTTTGATGCTATGCGCAGTCTGCCCACCTCGAATTTATTTATTTATTTAATTTAAATTTTAGTCATTGGGTGTGTACTTTGTTTTCGGAGTCCGGACTGTTCGGGTGATGCCTCTTGGATCGCCGGTTAAGCCTCTCATGGTATATAAACATCGTAACTTGTCCTAAACATCGTATGAGCTCTAGTTATTTCTTTTGACTGCTCGAACAAGACAGCGCTTGCGAGCCCAGCGAGTCTATCAGAGCCGTTTAATTGTATTTTTGTGAGTTATATATACTCCTGCGCTATGCACGACGGCCGCTGACAATGCCATGGCATATGCTCGACTATTTTTTTCCGATAATAACCACCAATCGATCACCAGTTATTTCTCAGGAATCGCACCCCACCGCCAAACCTACAGTCATGCCTCTTGATCGTGGCCCATCGCCTTTCATCCCCTCCCATAGACGTTTCGAAGCTATGTCTCCCTTGGACAGTGAAGTTCACCCAGTCTTCCATGCTGGTAGAGTAGCAGTTATCACCGGCGCTGCGAGCGGTATTGGAAGAGCTGCTGCTGTCGAATTGGCAAAGTACGTGGGCGCCGTCGCTCTTGACCCCGCGAGCGAGATACTCACGAATGTGATATGTCTGCGCTAACGGTGTTGACCTGATTGACTGTTGCATTCGGTGCTTTGGTGATTTGTATTGCACCCAGGCTCGGTCTGAAAATTGCTATGGCGGATATCGCGGAAGATGTCTTGGCCTTTGCTGCCAAGGAGGTTATTACCATCGCTGGAGAGGCTAATGTCCTTGTTATTCCGACCGATGTGTCGAACATCGACGATGTTGTGCGCTTGCGCGACAAGGTCTATGAGGCATGGGGCGAGGTGAGCGAATTACGGCATTATACATTGAATTTTGTGATTCGCAATTTAATGGCGCCATTCTATCTCATCCCATTCTGTCTTGGACGAACATCCTGACCTAATTATTACCCGCAGGTCGCAGTTCTCCTCAACAATGCTGCAGTAGGTCCCGACAGCAAATCCTGGAAGATGCTGGACAACTGGAAGAAGACTTTTGACGTCAATCTCTTTGGGTTCGTCATCTGTTCGATGGGAACATGAGCGTAGTCCAACTTACGGCGTTTAGTGTGGTCAATGTACAGCAAACCTTTGTGCCAGTTGGTGTTCCTCTCTTACCTGTACTGTAAATCGTGACACTGACGGTAATAACGTCTTGCCACAGTCCATGCTGCACCAGGAGAACCAAGCTGTAGTCATCAACACTGGATCCAAACAGGGGATCACTAACCCACCGTAAGTCCGAGAATTGCACCGTTATTGGCTGGATTATTCACCATGATGTCCCGTTCGCGATACTGCGTGGTTCAGCGGCAACCCAGCATACAACGCCGCAAAGGCCGCGGTGAAGAGCCTGACGGAAGGACTCGCACACGAGCTTCGTGAAAGTGCGGCGTGCAACGTCACCGCGCATCTCTTCATGTGAGCTATCTTGCGTTCTTTCGGATGTATCCACATGAAAGCTCACGGTGATTCTCACAGCCCCGGGTGGACCTTCACAGGTCTGACCGCCCGCGACGGTGGCGTGAAACCCGCAGGCGCTTGGACCGCCGAAGAGACAGTTCTTTTCATGCTTGACCACGTCCGTGCTGGCGATTTCTACATCGTCTGTCCTGACAACGAGTCTCGCCGCGAACTTGATCAACTACGCATCATGTGGGCTGCGGCGGATGTTGTTGAAGGCAGGCCCGCGCTGAGCCGTTGGCACAAGGACTGGAAATCCCTCTTCGAAGAGTACGTCCGTGACGGGCTGGCTAACATGGATTGAGGAGAGGCGCAAAGATACACCGGTCATGTCAGGAGGAATGCGGAAGCAAAATACGTGTTCAAAGTATTATTTCCGTCGCTATCGCTTGCATTGTATAATTGTTCTTCCTATATGTAAGTAAATGATAACAACATTTCTTTCGAGTTTACTTGTTTGATAGTCTTGGCGCTAGATTGCGATCGATCACCTTATGCACATGACTTGTGAGTCCACATCTATGCTTTGATCGTAGAACTTACCGATTGCAGTCATGTTCTGTGTTACACCGCACCTATGTTGATGCTGTAGAACCCATTGCCGCGCGCTCGCCGCTCGATACTGATGAGAATATCGCCGCCTCCGCCGCGCGCTCAATACTCCGCGGAACTGACCCATTAGTCGTTTGCTAGCTCGAGTCAGCTTCATCGTTTGAACTTACCCGGAACGCAGATCTCACCTGCCTATGGAAGTGACGCTTGCCATGCGTTGCACCGCGGGTAAAATGGCGCTTGGTCATCGAGCAAGGTTCATGCCGACTCTGTGACACGGCGCTTCCCGAGTATAAATCTATTCACCGTTTCTGCATTTGAATGGTGATACAATTGAAATCAATTGGGGCCGCAATGCCACCTCAAGCTATGACCAATTCACTGACCTTAACCTGAACTCCACGTCGAATTAGCGACACCACTGTCGTGGCAGACATGGTTTCGGCTATGCAAGTGACAGTGGACGGGTGCAGAGTCAAAACATCCAGAATTCTCGATGCGGTCCGTATAAATACGCTGTCTCACCCTCATCGTCCATCGATTCATCTTTGTGGACGCGACCTTCCTGTAGATCATAGACCTATAATCACTGCTAAACGACGTGCTCGACGCCGTCCTGCCTCGTCCAAGTCCAGGCATTCACTGTGACCCCAAGATGACTCTCCTCAATGGACATGACTCCGGCGCGAGCACCGAGGAATCCCTGCAGCGTGTCAGGAACCTGTCTGGCTATGCTACGCCCGTATTCAACGGCAAAGATGAACAACGCGCCAAGGTGAAAGTTGATGTGACTGCCAAGGTACCGCAATCTGTACCTCTTGAGGTCATGTTCGCGCATCACGTCATATTAACATAATGATAGGGATTCATTCCTCGCGAGCTGGTTGAGAACGAGGTCAACTGGTTCTACTCTCAACTCGGCATCGATGACACCTACTTTCAAAATGAATCGCCCTCTGTGATATCTGATCACATCATCGCACTCTTTGGTGCCAAGATTCTCGCATATACGAAGCACGATTCCAACAAGCTCGTCATTGACCTAGAGAAGATCGACGAGAAAGGAAATAGAGCAACTTTTATCCACACCAGTTTGCCGGGTCTCACTGCTACTGAAGGCCCTGGCGCTACTTGCGAATCGAGGTATGTCAACACATAGAGTTCACCATCATTATGTTAATGCTGCTTGTGACGCAGAATTGACTCTTTATACCTCGACAACTCAACTCCGTCCGAATGTTACCGCCTTGAAACTTACCGATCCACTGGATCCATATCAGCAACAGCAGCCAAACATTTGCGATGTTACTTCATCACCAAGTGCAGCTTCCCTTCCCCACCCCCACCCCCAACTCGGGCGGATGGACGTACCGATATCCGCACTGTCTCCGACACTGCTTTCCTCGAGAGTGCGAGCCCACATACTCTTCTGGTGTACCAGAAGATCATGTGGCAGGCCGAAAGCCGCTATGGTCCTGTAATGGAAGTATACGAAGTTGAAGGCACGCGTGAGAGGCGTCTTGTCATTGGATACAAGATGGGCGGCACTTCCCGGTTCTTCAGGTGTGTTGGCCAGCATATGTGACAGTACGGCGGTTTTACCCATTTGCAGCGCTCTCTCGCACCTCTATCACTTTTACCAGCTGTTCTCGGCCCGAAAGTATGTAGAGCAGTTCTCCAATGGGATCACCATCATCTCTCTATATCTGAACCCGATGCCTGACTCAACGGCCGCGCCGATTGAACACTCCATATTCCAGGTGATGAAAGAGGCATCCCTTCTGTACTGCCTCCCCGATAACCCCTTTTTTCGCGACTCCGTTAACTCTGGACATGCTGTGCAAGAGGCGACCTATGCTTGTAAGTCCAATATTGTTAAGACAGGAGCTGGGTTGATGCTTGATTAGATTGCGGTTGGGTTTTCGCTCAACACTTCTGTAATCGCCTGGGTCCCGCATACCACCACCTCAGGGTCATCTTGGATGAGTCAAACCCTTCACACGCTGAGGTGCTCAATGATATCAAGAGACGCTTCAGAGAGGAAACTTTCACGCGGGAGAGCATTGCTCAAGTCATCCATGCACATGCGGAAATTGTGCGTTGTCAGTTTCGCTCGGTTCTCCGCGTCAATATTTCTCCAACAGATTCGCCTCCTTTACGTCAACTTCGCCATGGTACACTATCCAGCTGCGGACCAGACGTCGCGGCTGCGGTAAGTAACGAGCATGATAATATGCATTGGGGTAGCCTTGACGAGCAGCACTTAGTCCTACTCTCTCCTACCAGCGTCTTCAAACGACACAGCCCCTGTCCGACTCTGAGTTGCACGATAAAATCAGACGTGCAGTCCCGAACAAGCAAGATCTACAAGTTCTCGAGAGCTTCCTCATTTTCAACAAGTGAATCCAAAAACAATTTGATTGAACAGGTAGCTGACCTTGCCGCAGGCACGTTCTGAAGACGAATTTCTATCAGCCAACCAAGGTTGCACTGTCGTTCCGTCTTGCCCCAGATTTTTTGCCCCAGGGTGAATATCCAACACCACTTTTCGGAATGTTTCTCGTCATCGGAAACGAATTCCGTGGCTTTCACATTCGTTTCAGAGACGTTGCCCGCGGCGGTATTCGTATAGTCATGTCGAGCAACGAGGAGTACGTTTGCCTTTTTTTTGTAGGGAATCCTACAACTGAGCACTGTGCGACTAGGAACTACATAATTAACAAGAGGATGCTATTCGATGAGAATTACGGATTAGCTGCCACCCAATCTTTGAAGAACAAGGACATTCCCGAAGGAGGCGCCAAGGGTACCATTTTGCCTTCGTGCGTCATTTTCTGGTCTCTCTTGGGTGTATTTTTACTTTTCGCCCAGTCTTGGAGCACCGCCCAGACGCTGCTTCGAGAAGTACATTGATGCAAGCGTGAAACGTACATGAGCTGATTGATATATTGATCGTCCTTCCAGGCCATCATCGACCTCCTTATCCCTAGCCAAAGCTCAGGAATCAAGGAACGCCACGTTGACTTGTATGGGAAACCGGAATTGTTGTTCTTCGGGCCTGATGGTAAGATCCGTTTGTAATGGCTCGTCGAGATGACAGACAACTCGCGTAGAGGGTACGGCAGACATGATGGACTGGGCAGCATTGCACGCTCGTGACCGTGGTGCCGAGACATGGTGGAAAACGTTTACCACTGGCAAGAGTGCGATGCTTCTGGGCGGTGTCCCCCATGATACATATGCAATGACATCGTTATCTATTCGTCAATATGTTCTCGGCATTTACAAGCAGTTTGCGCTGAGGGAGACGGACATCACAAAAGTGCAGACTGGTGGTCCTGGTATGTTCCATCTTCACTTTTTGGATCTCTCATCTTTGACGCAATATTTTGTAGACGGAGATCTTGGTTCAAGTAAGTTGTATTGTGCAGTGTGCCTGTGGAGTGCATTGATTAACCACCCGGTAGATGAGATAATCTTGAGCTCTGACAAGACCATTGCTATTATTGATGGCAGCGGTGTCCTGGCCGACCCTGCAGGCATCAACCGGAAGGAACTCATTCGCCTCGCCAAATTACGCGTACCCGTGTCTCATTTCGACAAGACCAAATTGAGCAAGGACGGATATCTCGTCAAGGTCGAGGAACAGGACGTCAGGCTTCCATGTATGTTCAGCTTTCTCAATGTTCGATGTTTTCATACACATTCTGTCCTTAGCTGGAGAAGTCGTTCTGGATGGTACCGACTTCAGGAATGGTGCTCACTTCCGTTTCAAGGCAGATCTTTTTGTGCCTTGCGGTGGACGGTTAGTTTATGTCACGACGCTCCAAACACGAGCTAATGATCATTCAGCCCTGAAGCTGTAAACATCTCCAATGTCGCTGCTTTGACGGATACGGAAGGCAAACCCCACTTCAAGTACATTGTTGAGGGTGCAAATTTGTTCTTCACTCAGCAGGCAAGGTTGCACTTGGAGAAGCGCAGGGTTATCGTGTTTAAGGACTCCAGTGCGAACAAGGGTGAGATTACTTTCCTATCACCTGTTAGATGATGTTGACCCTGCTTCAGGCGGTGTGACGAGCTCCTCACTTGAAGTGCTTGCCGGTCTCGCTCTCACAACCCAGGAATACCTCGACCTCATGATCTTCAAGGACGGGATGCAGTCGGACTTCTACCGAAACTACGTAAAGGACATTCAAGCCAAGATTGCTGAGAACGCCGCCGCAGAGTTCCATTGCATTTGGCAAGAGCACGCCCGCCTCCAAGGTGCCAAGCCCCGAACGCAGATCTCGGACGAGCTCTCCATCATGCTCAACGACTTGCAGGCTAAGCTCGAACATTCCGACTTGTTCAAGGATGCCCCGAGCCGCAAAGGGGTCATGAGACGCGCTATACCCACCACATTGGTGGAGCAGGTCGGTCTCGATGTCCTGCTGGAGAGGCTCCCCGAGCCATACCAGCGCGCTCTGTTTTCGAGCTGGGTTGCTTCGCATTTCGTGAGTTTTATCCCCTTCGTGTTGCATGATCGCTATTCTCACCTCTTGTAGATTTACAGATACGGCGTTAACAGTTCTACTATAGACTTTTTTCATTTCGCTCGGGATCTTGCACAGGAATGAGATTGATTTAGCGGTCTTTGATAAACCGCATAGGCAGTGGGGTGGATATTAATGGCATAACGACTGGTACAGTGGTAGCGCTTACATGAATAGCAGAGAATAAACACACTCTCAGCAACGCCTGCTCAAAGGAATGACTGATTGGTGTAGCAGCCGCTGGCTGACTCGGAAAGGTACTTAGTATGTAGCCTTAGCTAGCTATGATTAGCCGGCGCTTACTAATCGCATAACTGTTGTTGACTTGGCTACTAGCAAGACTAAGTTAACGAAGTACTTCCTTTCCTCCAGTACTGCTCAGCGAATTCTACTTTGCACCGATGGTGAACAGTCAGTTTATTGCCGAAAAGGAGCGTCTCCTAGATCACCACCACGTGTTGCTGATAACGACTGGCAGCGTAGCATCTATCAAAGCTCCTCTCATTGTCGCAGAGCTTCTCCAAGTCTGTCCCTCTCGATGAGATCTTACTTCTGCTCACACTACGTGCAAATGTCACTAGTACCAGAATGTCAGAGTAGAAGTGGTCGCGACGAAAGAGTCACTTGCGTTTTACAACCGTGCGGACGTGGTCAAGGCAGGTGGACGCGTGTGGATGGATGAGGACGAGTGGTCAGTGAGTACACGCACTTTCAAGATGACCTTCTGCGTCTCAACGTCTATCATGAAAGGGGTCATACAAGATCGGAGATCCAATCCTGCATATCGAGTTGAGGAGATGGGCTGACATTGTCCTGGTTGCTCCCTGCTCGGCAAATACGCTCTCAAAAATTGCACACGGACTCTGCGACAACCTCGCAGTATGTTGCGCCGTTCATTTACATCATGCTCGATGGTAACCTTCTCTCTTAGACCTCGCTGCTTCGTGCGCTGGCACCTACGACGCCGACTTACATATTCCCAGCGATGAACACCCTTATGTACGAGCATCCGCTCACAGCAGAACATGTGCGCGTTGTGCGGGACATTGTGCGGTACCAAGTTGTTGGGCCGATTGGAAAGAATCTTGCGTGTGGGGACATCGGTATGTGCACTTTAGCTTTTTGTTTCCTGCTGTTGTAGATTACTTGGTTTTCTCGAAGGACTGGGTGCCATGACAGAATGGCGCGATATCGTGAAGATAGTGGTGGATCAAATGAAACTCATCCACAAAGAAGACAAATGATAATTCGATGACCAAAGGGGTCTGTATAAAACTATGTACGAGTATTGTCTCATCTTGGTCTAATCTAGAAGTCACTCTTTCGCCATCGTGTGCTAGGTTGAATGTGTGATGTTTTCGTGTATCAGAAGGTGAGTGTTTACTGCAGCTTCATAATTTTTGACATCTAGACATAGGATAGGAAAGTTAATGGAGTGATAGGATTTCTATCTTTTTCAAGCCTGCAATCTGTTCCAGACTTTGCTAGACAAGGAGGATTAGAGAAAGATCTTTAGCGTCCCGCGTCCCACTGGGCGCATTGACGGAACGTTGTTTCGATCGAATCTTCCATTGATCTTCTCGTCACATCTAGTTTTTCTCTCCTCGCCAATAACTTCCATTATGTTACAGTGCCGTACTCATTACTCAATCATTCCACCGCAAACGAGCCATCTTTCGTACCTCTCGCCCAATGTGCCCGATCGAACATCACAAACATGTTCATTCAAGGACCGCAAGTTGCCATTCTTTCGTAATAACAGACTCTGACTCCTAGGGTGAGGTCCATCGAATGATTGACGAAACTCGTGGTCTCTGGCGCCGCTGTTCGAACGTTTCGCTTAGTACGATACAGCTCGCAGATCTTCACAACATCCCTCTCGAAAGATGGTTAATCTTATGTGAGGAGTGCTACATGTCATTACATCGGTTGTTGCTAATCGGTTGTATAGCAACAAGGATCTTCTCGATATTTGAAGCCGCAAGAATTACGTTGATCTCTCGAAAGATCTTATGTGAGAGGAGTGATCTTCTCGATATTTGAAATCTCGGAAGTCTCAGGCCGCAAGAGCAGCACTTGCGCTAACACAGACAGGTGATCAGCACATCTATGGGGCAAGGCTGATCACCAAGTCTAGCTCAAATACGTCATATTGTTTCTCGAAAGGCGAAAATTAGTAGATCTTATGTGAGATTGGATCAAGTAATATATAGCAACAGCCTGGATATCATTCATAAGTAGTCTCAAGAGCGCAGTGGCCATGCACGCGCTCTCAAGTAGCGGGCAAGGGCAAGGGCTAATGTCTGAACACGGCCCGCCCGGGGACGGTTTTCCTGATCCGACCAGTGACCACTAGTACAATCATTCATATTGGATGCACGTACGAGTCAGCAGACACGATTCATGCTAACCACCACACTGGAACACCACACCTTTTTCTACTGATCTGACAAAGTGAGACTCTTTTACAGGAAAATCGCCAAATGCTGCCAACAATTCTGCCTCCGTTAAGCAAAGGTAGTCATGCAACGCACTGCAAAAGATGCTTGTCTGGCTTGCCATCTTCCCAAGTGGATGTTGATCCGGCCAAGTATACTTGATTTAATGCTAAATGGCAGCCATTCTAATGCGATTATCACAGACTGGCCCTATCCTTTTACTGCTTAGGCTCCCTGGATGTTTCCGGTGAACTTGAAAATAGGACTAGAGACTGGGAAAGAGAACAATGGAGGGAATGGATATGGAGCCAACAGACTCGTGAGCAAATTCTGGTATTCGAATATGTTGGAGAATTGAGCACAGTCACCAGACGGACATTATGGGACCGGCTTCCGAGCAAGCTCTTATATGACTGCAAAATACTCGGTGAGAATCGCTCTTCCTTATATATATATACATAATTGATTTCCAGTCTGAAGGCAGAGGGATATTCGGACCATGATAATCCTCAGATCATCATGACTTATACTGCCCTTCTCTCACTGTCTACATTGCGCGACAACTTTTCACGTCTTGACAGGAAGGGCCTGCTGAAATTCCTCAGGTCCTGTCAGAATACCGATGGAAGGTAAGTCCTACATCATGTCCGCCACTTTCAACTCATAAACCGAGGGTTCTAGTTTCTCTTCTGAGCCTTTAGGAGGCGACTCTGATTTACGCACAACGTTCTGTGCTTTTGCCATAAGCACCATGCTTGATGACTGGTCAGGGGTGGATGTCACAAGTGCTCTCCAGTTCATTCGTTCGTGTCGGGTAAGCGTGCGACAACGTTATATCAGGGGCTGTTCTAACAGTCGTCCCTAAGACATATGAAGGAGGCTACGGGCAATCACCGTTTGGGGAGGCTCTGGGTAGTGCGCCATGCCTTCTGACATGACAAAATCTCATCCACCTTCCTTGCCCAGGTGGCACTACGTATTGTGCATTGGCAGCACTCCGATTAGCCAACCAGCTAGACCCTCTTTCCGTTCAAGATCGGCAGAAAACCATTCGGTGGCTTGTACAAAATCAAGCATCTAATGGCGGGTTTCGTGGAAGGACCAACAAGGATGCTGACGCATGTTATTGCTTCTGGTGCGGCGCATCCCTGCATGTAAGTCCGTTGTGCCTTATCAGGTCGGTGGACAACTTGAATTATTTCCGTCCCAACGCACCAGATATTAGACGCAGGGGATTTGGTTGACAAAGCAGCAATGTCATCATTCATAGCTTCCTGCCAATTCAAGTACGGCGGGATTGCAAAGATTCCCGGCGAGCACCCTGGTACGTCGTTTTCACTTTGAAATACCTTTGCAGCAAACGTCGTCATAGATCCCTATCATACGTATCTCTCGTTGGCAGCGGTGGCGTTGCTCCCATCCAATCCGCCAGAAGGATCATCATGGGCACTTCATCCTCTGGATCCTTTACTAAATGCAACATACCAGACGTCCTCGTGGGCTAGAGCCCATATTCCAGCATCTAAAGTTGACGACGACGATGCTTTAGGTGATGCAGGCATATAAACGCGTGCTGAAGGAGTGACTTATTTATATCGAAGAAATAGGAGTCCCAGCTGGTCCAGATAGGCACTCGATTATGACATTTCACTGACTATTTTGGATACACCATCGGTTCATGTCATTCTTATTTCCCGAGAAATCTGTATCTCTAACAAAAGCAGGACCCTCCTCAACTTATTTCATTGCCGAGTGGGACTCTTGAGGTAAATGTGGAAGTGTCACAGACCACATTCACGCTGCAAGTGCGACATCTAAATGAATTATTAGGTTATATCCTAATCCACCCAAACCCTACTACTTGAATCACGGCAGAATATTCTTATAGTCACACCCGACGTTCTTCATAAAGCATATATATATCGTCTTCAGACGACACGCATAGACTACATATTGAGCCCAGATATCCGCAACTGCATAAGATATTGAAAGGAGTGAACCCCAGGTTACTACCAAATAGGTTTTACGGCAGGCGGAGGGTACATTGACCGCTGGGCGTGCCATCCATTGATCAGGGAGATGATATCATTACCCTGTGGAGAAAACAACGAGTGTTAATTCTATAAAAGTGATCCGGCAATATCGCATTCACCTGTATCACTGCCCAAATGTTGTCCTGCCGCGCATGTAAGTTTGCATTATCCTGCAACGAGACGGTGCGCTCCAAATAACGAGTCGTGAATTCGTGGCGGCGTACACTGCTATCGGCTGCTTGCCATAATGCCGGTCCTGCATGTCTAACCATGGCTTGGACGGTGTGCACATGTTCCACACGAACCATCTCGTGCAACAGAATCCCGAGACACTCGTGCATCATCGGTACTTGGATGAGGCCAACAGAGAACATGTCCGCTATGAAGCAGGAAAAATTCAATGCAGTATTCCACCGCTTGCCTTCAAGTCTTTTCCGTAGGGAGATAGCATTCGGATTGTTCTATGTGAGGGTGAGTACGCGTCAGAAGGAACTGCGATACTACGTACATGAGAACACCAGTATAATTTGAAGTGATCTAAGGCATACATTTGCAGGTGGGACACGAAGCAGCTGGAGTGCCACTCGGAGTGATGGTTCGTAAATGCATCACGTACTTCTCGAGCAAAACGCGCCGCCTGCGGTCCAAAGTCTTCCATGTTCGCTTTAGCCAAAATTTGCCAGCAGAAAAGCTTAGCAAGGTCGCATAATTGTTGAAATGTCCATGAACCCTCCACCAGGCGAGTAGGCAAACGGGGATCGGGTATCAGCATGCCATCTTTGAGGATCTCCAACCATTTCTCATTTGTATTAATGGGTGGAGGAAAGTAGCCATACTCTGCAAGTCGGAGGGTCGAAACCGAAGGGACAAATGCCGGGGCGTACGGGTCCAACTCGAATTTGGGCACCTGAATGCGACGCGACGATGGCTCACTAAGTTGGCTATTCTGGAGCGCATGGACTTCTGCTTCGTCGTCGACCAAAGTTGGACTGCTGCTGCAGGAGGATTTATTCAAGGATCGATCGGGCGTACCAGCGCTCGACTGCCAGGAGAAAGCTGCGGGTTCATAGTGTTGGTTCATTTGTAACCTGAGTATATCAAAGAAGGCTATGGCTAAAGGACGAGGGGATAAGGGATTGAGGGGCTGAGAGGATACGTTGGTTTTTTGTGATGAGTACGATTCTAATCCAATGTCAATTTATAGAACGGGCAAGGGCCATAATGATTTGCAGCTTTGGCGTTAGGACCTTGGTGGTGGACCTTCACCCACTGGGGCCCTGGATGATGACTGTCAAAGCTAAGTCAAAGCATAGTACAACGCCACTGGTATCCACAGTAAAGCGAGGGTGTAACACAAAGCCGCCCTGTGCACCAAGTACTGGACCATATCTGAAGACCAAGCCTTTTTGTTGCGTACAACCAAGGCCATGCACCGACACACTGTTAACATCGTCAGAACATTGATACTGTCAAAGAGTAACTTTACTTACTTCAATATTCTGGCTTCAGATGCTGATGCCATCCGACATATGTCGTTGATAAAGAAGCATTAAGCATGTTGCGAAATCTGGCGTTCACAGTAACAAAATCTTAGTCTCCCCTAGCCAGACCTATCGAAGGAAGATGACAATAACAAAACCTTATGAACCAGTCCACCGGGACTGGTGACCCGGGTGACCAGCGGCCCAACCAAGTTCTAAGTAGGACCAAGCACAATGTTGAAGCAATTTTTGTTGTGCAGAAGCACAGCCACGTATCGACGAAGTGGATCCGAGGAGCCAGTAACCTATACTCTCTGCTTTGGCTTCAGAAGTTCAGATGAGACAAGCATGTAGGAGGATTGAAACCAAGGAGTTCTGGCCACTGTACAAGGCAAATTGATTTCGTATCTGTTGGCTCACCATACAATACTTGGAGGTACATGTTTCCCCTCTCACATGTCTCTGGTAGTATATCGGATAGTACACCCGCCTGTCACAACCCAATTAAGAGTGCTGTGCGCGGGAAAGCGGGGTTCGATTCCCCGCCAGAGAGTTTTTGACTGTGTCTGGCAGTTCCAGTAGAACTCGACGTTGTCTTTTTAGTTGCAGTTCTGTGGATTTTGATGCAACCTTGTAAATGCTTCAAGATTCATTATCTTATGTAGTACTACGGACGGGTTCACGAGGAGGTGGCTGGAGGAGTGCAATGCCAGACGGCGTGAGATTCAGAAGGCTTCCCGGCTTCAAGGGTTTATAGATAGGCGATGTCATTGATCATCGAGTGGGATAGACAAGGATTCATCGGAGATAATCATTGATCTCGTTGTGAAGGCCCACCCACAGATCCCAATTGAGCTCTCTGCAACACATGTCTCCGATTGGATGATCAATCTTTATTGGAGACAATTTTCCAGAGGGAGTAAGTCAAGTTTCAGTTCGTCAAGGTCTAAATTAGAGGTGGAAAATCTACGTGGCATCGTCCAGGTTTATAACGTCGTGTCACGTTTGGTACATTAATATAATCCATCGTATTGAAAACGCAACTAGGCAGGAGAAAGCCCTCTTATCAGTCCTGATATGGCATTATCGGCCTCTCCCTATGTACAGTACGAAGTGATCCCAAAAGTCCCGAAACAATCGTTACCGTGCGAGATCCCGAGCGAAATGGAAGAAGTCTACACTAGAGCTGTTAACTCCGTATTTGTAGATCTGCGAGATGAAGTTGAAGATGATCAGGCAGCAAGAAAAGGAGATGCGGTCGACACTCACGTAATGTGAAGCAACCCAGCTCGAGAATAGAGCGCGCTGGTATGTTTCGGGAAGCCTTTCCAGCAGGGCGTCGAGACCGGCCTGCTCCACTAGAGTGTTGGGTATGGCACGTCTCATGACGCCCCTGCGGCTGGGCACGTCATCGAACAAGTCAGACAGTTCAAGCTCAGCCTGCAAGCTATTGAGCCTCATGGACAGCTCATCCGAAATCTGCGTTCGGGGCTTAGCGCCTTGAAGGCGGGCGTGCTCGCGCCAAATACAGTGGAACTCTGCTGCCGCGTTCTCAGAAATCTTCTCTTGAATCTCTTTGACGTATTTCTGATAGAAGTCTGAAGGCTTGCCGTCCTTGAAGATCATGAGGTCGAGGTATTCCTGGGTCGTGAGGGCGAGACCGGCAAGAACTTCAAGCGAGGAGCTCGTCACACCGCCTGAAGCAGGGTCAACATCATCTAACAGGTGATAGGAAAGTAATCTCACCCTTGTTCGCACTGGAGTCCTTGAACAAGACAACCTTGCGTTTCTCCAAGTGCAACCTTGCCTGCTGAGTGAAGAACAAGTTTGCACCCTCAACGATGTACTTGAAGTGGGGTTTGCCTTCCGTATCCGTCAAAGCAGCAACATTGGAGATGTTTACAGCTTCAGGACTGAATGATCATTAGCTCGTGTTTGAAACGTCGTGACATAAACTAACCGTCCACCGCAAGGCACAAAAAGGTCCGCCTTGAAACGGAAGTGAGCACCATTCCTGAAATCGGTACCGTCCAGGACGATTTCTCCGGCTAACAACAGCATGTAAGGATAACAACAAACATTGAGAAAGCTGAACATACAGGGAAGCCTGATGTCCTGTTCCTCGACCTTGACGAGGTACCCGTCCTTGCTCAACTTGGTCTTGTCGAAGTGAGCGACGGTCAGGCGATGTTTGGCGAGGCGGATGAGCTCCTCCCTATTGATACCTGCAGAGTCGGCAAGGACACCGCTGCCGTCGATGATAGCAACGGTCTTGTCAGAACTCAAGAGTATCTCGTTTGAACCAAGATCTCCATCTGCAAAATGTTGTGTCAAGGACGGCTGCCAAAGACTCAAGACACAGACATACCAGGACCACCGGTTTGAACTTTCGTAATGTCTTTCTCCCTCAGTCCAAGCTGCTTGTAAATGCCAAGCACATATTGACGAATGGACAACGACGTCATTCCATATGTATCATGGGGAATACCACCCAAAAGCTCAGCACTCTTGCCGGTGGTGAAAGACTTCCACCATGTCTCAGCACCACGATCACGAGCGTGCAACGCTGCCCAATCCATCATGTCTGCTGTACCCTCTACACGAGATGTCAGTCACTTCAATGACAAATCGGACACGCATCCTACCATCAGGGCCGAAGAACAGCAACTCTGGCTTGCCATACAAGTCAACCAGGCGTTCCTTAATCCCTGGAGTTTGGCCGGGGATAAGCAGGTCAATGACAGCCTAATTTCAAAATCAGTATACATCAACTGATGCACAAACGCGCACTTACATCGACGTATTTCTCGAAGCAGCGTCTGGGCGGCGCTCCAAGGCTGGGTGAAAGGTAAGACAACATGCAAAGGTGGGAAGAGATAATCACGCACGAAGGTAAGATAGTACCCTTAGCGCCTCCTTCCGGAATGTCCTTGTTCTTCAAAGACTGCGTGGCAGCTAATCCGTAGTTCTCATCGAACAACATCCTCTGGTTGATCGAGTAGTTCCTAGTTACGTAGAACTCAGCTACAGGATTTCGAAATCCAGAAAAGGCACACATACTCCTTGTTCCTCGACATGACGATACGAATACCGCCGCGGGCAACATCCCTGAAGCGGATGTGGAACCCACGGAATTCGTTTCCGATGATGATAAACATGCCGAAAGGTTTGTTTGGATATTCAATCTCGGGCAAAAATTCAGGGGCGAGACGGAACGAGAGTGCAACCTTCGTTGGTTGATAGAAGTTCGTCTTCAAAATGTGCCTACGGCAAGATCAGCTACCGATCAACCGCTCGCTTTCGAACCTACTTGTTGAAAATGAGGAAGCTCTCGAGAACTTGTAGATCCTGCTTGTTCAGGACTGTACGTCTGATTTTATCGTACAGCTCAGAGTCAGACAGGGGCTGCGTGGTTTGAAGCCGCTGGTATGAGAGTGTAGGACTGGGCGCTTCTCGTCAAAGCCACCCAATGCAAATACAACAGTAAACTCACCCAAGCTGTGATGCCTCATCCGCAGCTGGATAGTGTACCATGGCAAAGTTGACATAGAGGAGACGAATCTGTTGGAGAAATATTAATGCGACGTCTTGAGCGAAACTGGCAACGCACGATTTCAGCGTGTGCATGAATGACTTGAGCAATGCTCTCTCGCGTGAAAGTTTCCTCTCTGAAGCGCCTCTTGATATCATTGAGCACCTCAGCGTGTGAGGGGTTCGTTTCGTCCAAGATATTCTTGAGGTGGAGGTACGCAGGACCCAGGCGATTGCAGAAATGCTGAGCGAAAACCCAACCGCAGTCTAGTGAAGAATTAACTCAGTTCCTAGTCTCAAAAACGTCGGACATACAAGCATAAGTTGCCTCTTGCACGGCATGTCCAGAGTTGACGGAATCGAGGAAAAAGGGGTTGTCGGGGAGACAGTAAAGCAGAGATGCCTCTTTCATCACCTGGAATATGGAGTGCTCGATCGGTGCGGCCGTTGAATCAGGCATCGGGTTTAGGTAGAGAGAGATGATCGTGATCCCATTGGAGAATTGCTCTACATACTTGCGGGCCGAGTACAACTGGTAAAAGTGATAGAGGTTCGATAGAGCGCTGCAAATGAGTTTGAGGATATTGGCGCTGATATCACATAAATAGGTCAACATACCTGAAAAAACGGGAAGTACCGCCCATCTTGTATCCGATGACAAGACGCCTCTCACGAGTGCCTTCGACTTCAAATACTTCCATGACAGGACCATAGCGGCTCTCGACTTGCCACATGATTTTCTGGTACACTTCAAGAGTATGCGGGGTCGCTTTCTCAAGGAAAGCAGTGTCGGAGACCGTACGGATGTCGGTAAGTCCATCAGTTCGAGTTGAAGGGGGTGGTGGAGAAGGGAAGTTGCACTTGGTAATGAAATAACAGCGCAGCTGTTGAGATGCTGTTGCTGATATGGATCCGGTGGATCGGAAAGTCTCAAGGCGGTAACAATTCGACGGAGTTGGGTTATCGAGGTATAAAGAATCGATTCTGTGTCAGGTACAAAATTGGCATAGCAATTGTGAACCGCATCAGATAAACATACCTAGATTCACAGGTAGCGCCAGGACCCTCGGTAGAAGTCAGGCCCGGTAAACTGGTGTGGATGAAAGTCGCCCCATTTCCTTTCTCGTCGATCTTCTCGAGGTCGATGACGAGCTTATTGAGGTCGTGCTTAGTGTAGGCGAGCACCTTAGCACCAAAGAGCGCGATGATGTGATCAGATATTACGGAGGGTGACTCATTTTGAAAGTAGGTGTCATCGATGCCAAGCTGAGAGTAGAACCAGTTGACCTCGTTTGCGACCAGCTCGCGAGGAATAAAACCCTATTAATATGGCGCAATAGTGATGCACAGTGAGCATTGACTTTGAGAGATTGATAGATTGGAATACCTTGCCAGCGACATCAGCTTGCACCTTGGCGCGTTGCTCTTCCTTGCCTTTGAAAACTGGGGTAGTATAACCAGGCAAGTTCTTGACGCGCTGCAAGGATGCCTCGCTGCTAGCCCTTGAGCTTGCGGTAGACAGACCGTTGAGGGTCATGTTTGGGAGAACTCCTAGACTGGGATGAGGCTGGGACGGCGTCGAGGACATCGTCTAGCAGTGATTATGGATGTCTATTGAGAATCTACAAGTCGCGTCTACTTAACCAAGAATCGATTGATGTAGTGAATCGGGAGACAACAATGGTTACAATAGTGACAAGATTCAAGCTCGTATTTATACAGATTTATACGGACCATAACTCAAGTTTTGAGTACTCTGTGTACGGATCTTGCGCTTGCCAAGGTTAATCCGTTATGCCAGTCAAAATAATGACAAATAAAGAGAAAAAAATGGAAAAAATCGGGAAAAAAAACTGGTGCAATAGGTACAAAGTCTCCGATATACGTTGATGTACTTCATGCCGAGAAATTAATGTGATATACAAGGGCGAAGGTATCCGAGTCATACATGCATGGGCAAGTACTGCGCAGGTCCTTATTGTTTCAAACTCGGTTCTTCAAAGTGACCGATAGCGGACCAGGTGACTCCTCCATGACACCCTTCGGCGCGCGGCCAGGGTCACAGCCTTAACGCCCATTGTTACCCGGTAGTACCTCTCTGTCCGTCTGTTCTGAAGAGTTGTAACTGATGGCAACCACTTTAAGGATGAGCTTCATCGAGATCAATCCGCAAAATTATTTCGAATTCAATGAGCAAAAATAAGAACTGGTCGCGTCATCGAATGGGGTCAAATTCCAGGCTGGAAACTTCTTGAAGGGCTCATCCGTTGATGCCGGCGGATCTGAGCTCGTGCTCTGCAACAATAATCACCGTCTTCGAACCTGTCTGCCACGACACAACCCGTGATCTTGTACCTCTTTCAGCCGAGACCGTGATCACTGGCACTGTCCAACCTCCCTAACGCTCCTGCACATCAATATTTACGTGGAATTCAGGCATAGTGCCACCACATTCCATGTACATGTGGTCTCTGTAGGCCCTTACGGCTTGAAAACCTACTAAACTAGCGGCTCGCGCGGTCCGGTCCTTGTCTTTTAGGTCTTGCTCCTCGATTATGTACTGTACCATTCCGACATTAGCTTCGTCACACCGTCGTCTGGATCACCCCCGAACCTAATTGTTCTGATTAAAACGTTCGTTATCTCGCGTTTTATAACCCCCTTCGTAGCAACGACCCCTTGAAGAACGGGCGATGGAGGAAGTTGTCCAAGGAATCACTCCCTTTCAAGAACTAGACTTCCGAACGTCAATGTGCTACATACACTCCAAGGTACATTGTGACACATTCCTGGATTTGATGTCCTATCTGGAGATATCTTTCTACGCGGGAACGGTCGGTCACGGTCCAAGGAGATGTAAAATGACTTCGTGACACATGTCAGCTTTTCCCTGAAGGATATTGACTTTTCCTCGAACCAGCCTGGGGCTGCGTGATTATGGGCCGGTCCTATTCGACTTCAATTGGAGCTTCCATGCCGTCTTCCGAGGATGAATTTCGCCGTTTTATTCCGCGCTTGGCTTTCGGTGAGAAGCGAACAGATCAATTCATTACAACGTGTACATGTAAGTGGACATCTGTATTACCAACGAACAAATGACACCCATGTCTTGGTGTATCGCAGGACCCGCCAATAGGTACTTCTTCCTTCATTGATGGTTCAAGATGTTGCTTATACTGGCTCTCCTGCGCTGATTCCCCAAGGTTATCATGAGTAGGTATGAGTTCGTATGTCGGTGTGATGCCAAGCTAATGCCCCCTTATATCTGAGTGACCTGGCAGCGCTTGGTGGCACTTTGGGCAGCGAATGATAGTGGTCACTTGAACTCTGGTATACTCGGGAAGCGCCGACTCAGTTGGCACTTAGCTACTCTTAAATGACCTTTCAACTGGCTTTGCGATGTTCCGAAAGGTCTGAGCAGGGAGCAATAGAAAGACTTCCGCCTTGCTTGTAAAAGACACGTGAAAATGTGTATGGTACTCTGACTTCGGTAGGGTAGTTGGGTCTAATTCTGTAGCTTCCGAGACTCACGGATTTACCTAGAATAAATGTACTCAGTTTTAGCACAGATGTGAAACACGCCAACAGCTGGGGTGAAAACCACCGGTAGGACGCTGTACACTTTGTCCTTGTCTTAACCTTCTGAATGGGTGGGAGGATCAAAGTGCGTGATTCAGTTGCAGTCGAGGTCATGCAGTTCTCGCATGAGAGAACATGACATGATAGATGCCGAGCCTGAATTGAGTTGCCCTATGATACGACTTTGGAAAGCCATGAATCATCTGGAAATCCGCGGGGATCCATGCAGCCCTACCACAACAAATTCCAGAAACAGCTTTGCTGAATTCTCGTATTCAGTCAACATTACCCTCATCTAGGGGCAGCCTTTGAATCTAACAATATCAATATTAAAGGTGTTGTCGATCACGATGGCGAAGATGATGTGCCATTGTGTGGGATGATGCAACCTCATCAATCATCGGACGGTGCCGGCCGGAAAATAACCAATTTTGTCAGTTCTGCCGGTAGAACCGAGCCCAAGTACTTCGAGCCTTGTTTTGAACTTGTAGCTTTCAGTCGATTTCGAATAATAGACGCGCCTGGTACCCTGTTACCATGTTCCTCTCGCGCCTCGTAACGACTGCAAAACTATTCTCCACATCTGCCGTTGCCAATTTCCCAAAACTTAAGACGCACAGTGGTACAAAGAAACGGTGGAGGGCCCTCAGCAATGGGAAGTTTAAACGCGTACGTGGACCTTCCCGTTTCCTCGTTGATTTCGTTCAGCTCAACGACACGCGCAGGCACACGCAGCACACGTACATTTGAACGTCACCAAGAGACCCGGGCGAAAGAACGCACTCTGCCAGACGGCATATTCCAGCGGAGCGCAGACACCGACCTTGAAAAAACTCATGCCCTACGCCTAGCCCTACTTATTTCATAATAGGTCGGTACCTTGTTCCGAGCTGTGGAGCATCACGCTCATCACCTCCAGATATATTCTGTATTTCTTATATTATCGCGCATTCCTGCGATATATACATGACACTTGATGTCATATATTCGTCTGTTCTATAACCGTCCCTCGCAGTGGATGGTTGGTCCAGGCGCGCTTGCGATAACCGTTTCTGATAAAGATTCACCCCAGATATCAAATAAGCACGTTATATTCGAGAAATATTCGACAGTAAACAATCCTCGGATTTAAAAGACGGTACCGGTGGGAAGTCGCTGTAATTACTAGCGCGTCAATCGTCTGAGCTTGAACAAGAAGCCCGCTGGAGTGCGTGGTTATGCGGTCGTTCGTGCGTGTCCGAGTCATTTTTTCTCCCATGTGCCATCTCAGTTCTATTTCGAATTAGGGATGACCATCGAATATTCACCGGACTGGTCATGAAATCATCAGGGTTGAGTATACCTGGTTATGCTGCACATGCAAATCGATACAAAGCTAATGGCATCAACTGCACAATATTATAAGTATAGTGCGTTATGCATCGGAGTCTAGCCGCTGCCTCGACTATGTTCCTTCCCATGCCTACGACGTTATAGCCCAATGAGCGAGGCAGAGAGTGAGAAGGCGTGAATGAGGCGACAGATGGCCTGATCGCTTGTTTTGGAGGGAGATTGAGGGATGTGCCGGTATCGCGGAGGTGGGTGAGACATTTGTTTGCTCCGTTTGAACCTATTATATTTTTCACGACCACTGTATTGTCATCCCGGCAGAATGTAATGTGGCTAAGAAATATTCGATGAGCTGTTACCCAGGCCAGAGTCCTTGGGGCGGAAAAATGCCGATGCTCATTGAGAATTATTGAGACAGCTGGTATTACATCGCGGCTAGGCCTATGCTTGTCAGATAAACGGGCGCCACGGTTTTGTTGCATTCGAAACTGATCGCACTGGTATAGGTCCGGCAGGGACTCATCTTAGAAACATTAATGGCATCGGACTCGAGTTCCCAAAGCACTCACAGCTTTGTAGAAGTGTGCGGTGCTCGAACGTTCTGCGCACTGCCGCACGTGTGACACTGATGCATCGCAGTTTGATTCATTAATGGTGAGGTCATCCACGTTCCATATTCTACTTGCATCATGATGCTTACTCCTTTCTGTCAATCAAGGCAATGATGAAACTTTTCTCCATAACGCGCCTAGCTCACTAATAAAGGCGCTGGATGGTGGTATTTTAGTACAATCTTTTTACATCCACCAAGTCCGCAGCCCTCGCCCTCACCATTCGAGTATGACCATAGTTTTAAATGATCCTAGTTGGTGGCCGACAATCAGTTTGAATATCCATTTCAGCTACTTTGCAGGTTCGTGGAGATTCGGTCGAGTGATGCCAGTGCTATCTTGAGCTAATTATGACTCCGGGTTTGCAGCTGCGTTCTTTGCTGCGGTGATGTACGATTGGGGTGAGCCATGTAGTATTAAGAATCACCAATGAGTCCTTATGATACATCCAGCACTTTCATTCGGACACGAGGTAAGGCGATGTCATGACCGGAGCAGCCATTTCGCTGAGAATAGTTTAATAGGTTGAACTGGTCTGGGTGAGCAGAACAGACAAACAACACAATGATACAGCTAATCCATACAGAGGCAACGCTGGTCCATCATGACTGTGTTGTATCTCAGTGTGCGTGGCTTGTATTATGAGTGCAGTCGGTGAGTTGTGTTGACTTCAAACTATTATAGGTGCGCTATATGGGAATAATATACGCTATGTATGTTTTCGAGGCGAACAACTTGGCGCTGTACTAATGACTCTTCTCTCACAATCAGTATCAACATGCTAAGTATGTCTCCTCACATACACTATATTTCTTTATTCTGACCAGCGGCATACAGACAATATTCCGTCACTCTCGATATCAGATGTAGTGGGTATTTTACATGGATGACTGCCATTCCCGTCCAATTAACTAGTACTGCTATTTAGGGGTAAGTCAGATCTCCACTATGTTGGTTCAATACAATGACCGCAACAGCTGTGAGTTTTCCTGGAGTGTTTGATCCTTCCAGGCCCGTCACTAACATGTTTTTCAGGTATCCATATATTCCGCGCAACACTATGGATGGCTGTGGTCGCATGTGCCATGCTAGGCGGTGAGCTACTCAGCTACAATCATCAATGATGACTTGGCTGAAACGTGAGGCAAGTCATCATGATCGCTCGGTTACATGCCATGCATCAGCGATCCAGAAATACGCTGATATTTCTTGTTGTCATCTTCCTGGCTGTCAACATTTCCTGCGGAGTGATTATGGGAATAATCACCACGCATATCCTGGGAGGTAAGCTTTGCTTATGGATGAGACCCTAAGTACATCAGGCTCATAGGAAGAATACCAGGGGAGCTGGTCCTCTCTGGCACCTACAAATGCACCTATGAGATAGATGACCAACGTCTGTTTCTGTTCGGAATACTTTGGATACTGTACACTGTGTGGGAGGTCCTCGCATTGTGTCTTGCAGTGTGGATTGCTGTAAAACACTTCCGTCAACTCGGACCATCGACAGGACACGCCGTCAAAGACTTTTTCATGGTGTTAATCCAAACTCATGTGGTGTACTTTGCAACGTCAGTTCGTAATTTCAATTTGGCTATCCGTTCTACTGAAATTCTGCACGTGATAGCTTTGTTGGTGCCTCATGCTTCCATCTCAGTATTCTCTCTTCAAACACCCCGGTACGCCGATCTGTCACTGACATCTGTATGTGACTCATGTTCATAATTTATTTCTATAGACGTCAGATTCCACGGAAACTTTGATTCATGTTGGCCAGCTTGCCTTGATCGTGCAGTTGTTTGTTCTGGGACCACGCTTCGTCCTTAGCATTCGTGGGTATCGAGCTGAGCTCGTATCCGACGCAAGAACCGCTATGACTTCAGTTGCTTTTCAGCCTGAGGAGTACGTCCACGAGTCAACTGGCAGTGGTGTGTAGCACGCGAAACACTCCAAGTGACTACACTTGTCGGGCACTATGTCCACATAGTATAAGCATATCTTGAGCCCGGAACTGTTGTCTATCTGCGTGCTCATTGTGCAAACTTGAGCTGCGCCTGCTACGTCACATGATAGCTGCCGGGAAGCTATTTCAACTCCTCTCGCAACACTACTCTACTCCATCTCGTGCGATATGCTGCCAAGTCCCCGCATTCACCAATATTAATGTAACGCATTACACACTATAGTTTTTCTAATATCGCAGGCATATTACCGACGGTCCTGCGTCATCGTGCCGAAGCTCCAAAATATAAATTATGTTCTTACAAACATGAGCTTCAAGCATCCCATGTAGCATGGATTGACCTTGCGCTAATGACCCATCTCCACCATTAGTGTCAACTTGTTGAGTATGTCTCCTCGCATACATTGCATTCAGCGGCATAGTACAAATATAGTCACTCTCGTTGTCAGATGTTGTATTTTCATGGACGGTTGTCATTCCCGTCCAATTAACTGACACTCTTGGTAAGTCCGATTCTCCACCAATTTGTTTTTATAATGACCACAACAGCTGTGGGTGTTTTTGGAGTGTTTGATCCTCACAGGCCCCGGCGTTGGCTAGTTTTGCAGGCACTGGTATACTCTACGTAATCAATCGGATGAATGTGGTTACAACTGCTATGCTGTGCGGTGAGCTACTCAAATGCAGTACATCAGTGATATAGACTTGTCTGAAATGTGATGCAAGTGATCATGGTCGTTCGGTTATAAGTATGCCATGCATCAGTGATCTGGAAAGATGATGATCTTTGTTGTTGTCATGTTCCTGACTATCAACATTACCTGCGTAGTTATCAACGGATTAGACATGCATGTTTCAGGAGGTAAGCTTGAGTTACTACGGACGAAAGGTGCGGCTTATTGTAAGAATACTAGAGGCTCTGATTCTCTCTGGCCCTGTCAATACGCTGATAAGGGAGGTTCCCCGAGGGCTAAACTCTTAGGGCTGTGATTTTGGTACTCACCACTGTATGGGAGATCCTCGTGCTGCGGCTTGCAGTGCGGATTACTGCAAAACATATCCGTGAGCTGCAACGATGCAGAGGATTGACAGGGCGCACAGTCAGTGATTGTTTTATGGTGTTAATATAGACACGCGTGGCCAGTGTACTTTGCGAGGTAAGTTCAATTTCAAAGGTTATTTTTCCCACTGACACGAGCGCAACACGCTGCCACCCTGTCCTCGCAGCATCCTTAAATTCTTGTTCTAGTCTGACTCGAATCGTATACACCCGGCGCTATAATCCAGACATGTGATGATCCCATAGGGGATGTCGGTCTCAAAACATCGATAATGATAGCACAGTGGAGCATGTGTGGACGAGAAAGGCCAATCGAGAGTTGTGGCACCAGAGTATATCGAGACTCGAGAGCTATGTCGTTATTTTCGTGTAGAGGGTTGTATAAAATAATGCAGCGTTGAATTCAACAGACACCAAAATTCATCAAATTCGAGTCACTGTGGAAGTGGAGCAATGAGTCTTGATTTCTGACGCATTGATGACACAGGTCTGTTAGGGGCACGTACTTGAGAAGAAGCCTCCTCAGACCTTCACCACCCGAAGCATATTCATAACACATCCAACACACACCCAGTTTTATTTGTTGAGTGATGGTGGGTTCAGTCATGGGTATCTCAACAGACCCGTAATTCTGACGCCACCCGATCAGACTGAATATCAGGTACAGGGAGATGCCGCTTTCCGCCTCTCTCGCCGTTCATGGACTCTTTTCACAGCCAGGAGACAAAGTCAGATATAAGCCCATAGGCGGGGCGACGTCAAAAGTCAATGAGACCGTTGGAGAAATAGTAAACGTGAAGGGTACCGGCACGGTGAGTTCTGAAGAATCTGTTCGGCACGGTTGGTTGACAATGGGCGCAGGATGTTCTGTACACCATCAGAAATGACAATACCGGGAAAAGAACGACGTACCACGTAAGTCCTTTGAGTTGACACCAGGTGATGGCGACTGACGCGCTTTCAGGCCGGAAATATCGAGGGCAAGGTTCCGGAGTAAAAGTCAAGTTCTCTGTGCCTTGCCTGTGCATGTTCACTAGCGCCTTGAGTAGATGACAAGGGAATAGACAATTTTTTCCCACCACTCTTGCATTGCGTCCCCGATGACCCGATGATAACATTAAGAGTCCACCGAAATTGCCTCTGATCCCAGGATTCAAACATTAAAGGCCCGGAGCGCGAACTGAGACTTCGATGGAAATCTCATATTATTGGGGAAGCCATTGTATACTGCTGGAACAGAAAACTCCTAGTAGACGCCGTCGCTGCAGCGTTTGGCCAGATCATGAGGGCGGCCGCGCGCCCGCGTGTGACGATGACACCAACCAAACTCTGACAAAGAAAGCTCTTTGTAATTGCTTTGTAAGCCATAAAGCTGAATATTCCTGATCCATGTGACCAAGCGGAGAAAGTTCTTGAAGCAAGTTGACCCCTGGGAGGGTGCCTGCGCGTCGGTGGACGCGCGACCGGCTCTGAAGTCGGCCGCCACCACCATCATTAAGCGTATGATGTCCTCCAACGAACAACTTCTCGACCTCGGGACACCCTGCTCATACCCTCATTGCTCTCTCCTTGATTTCCTTGCATTCAAATGTCCACACTGTCCAGGCTCTCCTGCCTTCTGCGCAGAGCACTTTCGTCCACACTGCAATACTGCACACGCACACCTGGACCACGCGTGTAGCGCCAAACTGCCCTTTGTGCAGTGTTCCCATCGCGATTCCGCCTGGGGAGGACCCAAACGTGCGCATGGAGAGACATATCAGCCGTTTCTGCGAGGCGATGAATGCTATTGGTGGACGGCAGGGCAAGAGTGGGAGCAAGATATGCGCCAGGGGAAAGTGCGGTAAGGTCCTATTTGCGCCCATCGGGTGTGATGTGAGTTGAATATCTGTTCAGTGCAAGTAATGATACTAATGAATATCGTACAGAGATGCCACAAGGAGTTCTGCCCTCACCACCGTTTTCCACAGGATCATAGCTGCCCGTCGCTCATTTCGCATCGACCGAACACTAATTCTACCTCAAAACCTACTTCAAAGCGAACTATCAAACCGTCAGCCACTCCCAGCTCATTCTCGGCTATATCCGCAACTCTGCCCTCATCCAGGCCAGCCCCTTCATCCAAACCGGCATCAGCACCCTCTTCCAAGCTTTCTATCCCAATATCCGTCTCCGTCCCAAAATTATTTTCCAAGACAGATCGGTGAGCACGTCCGCGTTTCGCATCTCAGTATCCACTCATAACGCACCAGCTTTTCTTCTGTACCTGCTCTACCTATCCCTCTTGCACCCACGTCCGTATCGCTTTCGTCTGCAACCAAACCTCCCTCACCGATAATCTCTGCTAAACCTATGATCCGCTTTAAATTCATTTCGTCTAATTTCCCTTATTCAACGTCTTTCATCCCCCCATCTATCTTCGCATCTGCTTAATCCTACCCATCATACCATGTACCAATCCATCTAATGTCTCGCTGTATCAACATCTGTTAGTCTTATCAACAGACGCGCAAAGGAGGAGCGCTCGAGCAGACGCAAAGCCATGACAGACCGCACCAAGAGGGGTCTTCTCACAGAAGCAGAGAAGCTCAGCTTGGCACAAGAAGAGGCCGCACGCGCACAGGAGGGCAGAAAGAGGGACAAAAGGTGTCTTGTCATGTAGCTTTTCCCTCTGAATTTTGCTTTCGACGCCAAGGACTCCACATACCCATACTTATGCTACACCACACGCGGATCTACCCCACATTCGACCGACCTTGTATTTCCCAGGACCTCTCTTGGATTTCCATGACACTACTAGTCAGAACAAGATCTATGTAAGGCCAACTTTCGTGGTAAAGCCTGTTTCTTGTTACAATGTAATGGACGTTGTAGGATCTTGCTGAACACCACATGGACTCCGAGTCACGATTCATTTGAACGATATGAGACTTTCCTGCTGATGTTTTGTACCGAAACTACAGCTGATTTGAAGTGCCAACGGGTTCTCTAGTCTGGGTAGTGGGAACAAACGCGATGAGCGCTTGGCGCTTAGGGTTTGTGCAAGGTTCGCGGGGATGTTTTTTTTTTCAATGATGCGACTTTGTAAACGTCAATTTGACTGACTCGAATTGTCACGAACGAAGAAATGAAGCCCACAGCAGGATTTCTGTCTCTTGCTGAAGAAGTGCAGTTCTACATCCTGATCTTGCTGCCGTACCGGGATATCCTTCGTTGTTCATCCGTGAGTAGTACAATCTATTAATCAATTTGGTGTTACTGTTGTGTTGGGACCTATTATCTGACGATTGTCTTGTAGGTATGCAAGGCTCTTCGTCAGACGTACCTATCGTACTCCGAACTTCAGTACATTGTTGAACTCGGCGGTCAACAACTGCTCCGTGTCCCTGACACAAATCCCGACAACCACATTCCTATCTCCCAGCGCCTACAACTCCTGAGGAACAGAGCTCACGCATGGTTCAGGCTTGATGTCAACACTTGCACAACAATCTTTTTACCAGACCAATTTCGTAACAGTGGAACGTCATCAATACGGGTTGCCAATAGGCATCTCTGCCTCTGGGACATCAGTGATAACTCGGCCGCGATCTTGCCAATACTACCAGATGCCTCGCAACAGACAATCGAGCGTGATTGCTCTCCAATGTTGTTGCATTTAGATCCTGATGCACACACCTTCGACATGTTCATGGACCCAGCGCAAAACCTGATCGCTGTCGCGTATGCCGTTACTGATCATGATCCCAATTGGGGTGATGCTGAGATGTTCTGTATTGATCTCAGAGCCCTAGATGGAGGTGGTTATCACCCTCGAGCTGTTGGGCATACACTCTTTCTGTCGGAGCTGACTGGCTACGAGGAGCCCGTTATCGAGACAGACCCGGACAATGTCAAGCTCAAGGGTTTCGGCAAGCATATCGCTTTCTGGCGCACCCTGCAGGTGAATGATGCAAACGCTGATTTCCATCACCTGTGGGAGTTGCAGATTTGGGACTGGCAACACTCAACATCCAGTGTGAGTCCCGATCAGAAATGTTAAAATGCTGATAGATGACACTCGATTCAGTGCGTCCTCACCGACGACATAAACCCGGACTACGACAACGCCACTGATTTTTGTTTCCTCGGAAACGATAGATTGCTGGTTTTCAGCCACAAATTAAAACTCTATTCAATCGAGGATACGACACAGGCGCCGCAGCTGCTGGCGTGCTTCTTGTTGCCTATCTCAATGTATACAGGGTACGCAGAGTGCATCCTTCCTATGGAAGATAGCTTGCAACCACCGATGCAAGCTCAACAAAAGATGTGGACCTCAGACCCTCAACACCAACTATTTATATTATCCTTTGAATCATTCTGTTCGAGTCTCCTCTTCATCATTTCCACCACGATGTTCTTCAATCTTGACTTCTCTGAAGAGATGCCAGCAGAAATACCGTGGGATGACTGGGGCCCTTCAAATTCTCGTGCGTTGCAGAACCACAGGGAATGTCGTACTGGCGTTAGTGGAAATCGAGTGTTGCAGGCACGCCCCGTAGATGGCACGACGGATGACCATGGTCTATCGCATCCCATGGAGTATAGATTATATACGATGGACTTCAGCCCGTTAGCTATTGAGCGTCGGCAGGGTGTGGGACGAGTAGTGAAAGAGCCATCTACGATAATCATAGAAACTCCTGAGTCACTGCCACAGGTGACATTGACGACGAACCTGCCTTACGTCGAGGTTGTGTTGGACAGAACATTCAGGTATCCGTTTGGCGGGATCTGGATTGACAAGGACACAGTTTACCTTGTAGGGTCCCCCCATCTTTCAATAATGTGTGACATACTGACTCTTATTTAGTGTCATGGATATCAATCTGAACTCGAGGTTATTGAGATAACGCCAAGGGCGGTAGACTAGTACGGATTACAAGTTGGCAGTGGACTACTTACCAGATCGCGCCAATTGCAAGGAGTAGCCTCACAGGAGCGGATAAACTCTTCCTCAGGCAAGCTTAAGAGGCTGTACACACTTGGGTAAGGAAATGGATCCGTGTCTTGTAGGCTTTGTAGAGGGGGTGCCGCATTTGTTAGGGAATGAAGTTGAGAGATGGGTGTGCTAATGAAACACTACGGGAAGTTAGTTGAATGTGAGTGTGGATTTCGCGCGCGTGCGCTAGAGAGCTCTTGAGTGTGAGCGTGAGTTTGAGTCCTGCGGAGTGTTGAAATGGTTACTAGTTAGAATCCACGAAAGCTTCGCTTTCGTGTGGTGGGGAGGGTCTGGCTCTGCCAGAGAGCACTTCGGTGTGGTCTGGGAGAAGCACTCTGAGTCCGGGTTTTTTGGAGCTCGAAAAAGCCGAGTTTTTGAAGGGACCGGATGCAGAGGGGACAGACCCTCAAAGCGTGGAGCATGGCTCAAATACGAGTGGAGTGCCTCTTCGAGGCGCCCGACCCCAACCCGACCCCACACAACACGAGACATGAAAGAGTCCATCAAATTATTACGAGGGAGAGAGACAAACGTAAATACGTGCGCTAACTTGAACAAGAACGAATGTGCGTGCTAAAGGCAGAACTGCGTTAAGAGGCGTGACGGCGGTGATATTCGTGCATGGAATGGCCAGCAAGAACTCACCGGTCTACTGATGCGCCCGGCCGCCCACCACTAGCCCTAATACTTGCATCCTCGGTACATGTAGTCGAAGTTCGTCCAGGGAATATGAAAGGATGAGCGACGTACATTGTGCGAGTCTCGCGTAATCCACTCATAACGCACCAACTTTTCTTCTGCACCTGCTCTACCTATCCCTCTTGCACCCACGTCCGTATCGCTTTCGTCTGCAACCAAACCTCCCTCACCGATAATCTCTGCCAAACCTGTGATCCGCTTTAAATTAATCTCGTCTAATTTCCCCGATTCGACGTCTTTCATCCCCCCATCCATCTTCGCATCTGCTTAATCCTACCATGTACCAACCCATCTAATGTCTCGCCGTATCAACATCTATCAGTCTTGTCAACAGACGCACAAAGGAGGAGCGCTCGAGCAGACACAAAGCCATGACAGACCGTGCCAAGAGAGGTCTTCTCACAGAAGCAGAGAAGCTCATCTTGGCACAAGATGAGGCCGCACGCGCACAGGAGGGCAGAAAGAGGGACAAAAAGTGTCTTGTCATGTAGCTTTTCCCTCTGAATTTTGCTTTCGACGCCAAGGACTCCACATACCCATACTTATGCCTCACCACACACGGATCTACCCCACATTCGACCGACCTTGTATTTCCCAATACCTCTCTTGGAATTCCATGACACTAGTCAGAACAAGATCTATGTAAGGCCAACTTTTGTGGAAAAGCCTGTTGCTTGTTACAATGTAATGATGGTTGTAGGATCTTGCTGAATACCATATGGACTCCGAGTCACGATTCATTTGAACGATATGAGACTTTACTGCTGATCTTTTGTATCGAAACTGAAGCTTACTGAAGGGCCAACGGGGAACAAACGTAATGAGCGCTTATAATTAGCGCTTAGGGTTCGTGCAAGGTTCGTGCAGTTCGTGCAAGGTTCGTGCAAGGTTCGTGGGGATGTTTTTTTTTCAATGATGCGAAATTCTAAACGTCAATTTGACTGAATCGAACTTGTCACGAACGAAGAAATGAAGCCCAAAGCCGGATTTCTGTCTCTTGCTGAAGAAGTGCAGCTCTACATCCTGATCTTGCTGCCGTACCGAGATATCCTTCGTTGTTCATCCGTGAGTAGTACAATTTATTGATCAATTTGCTATTACTGTTGTGTTGGGACCTATCATCTGACGATTGTCTTGTAGGTATGTAAGGCCCTTCGCCAGACGTACCTATCGTACTCCGAACTTCAGTACATCGTTGAACTCGGCGGTCAACAACTGCTCCATGTTCCTGACATAAATCCTGAACATCGCATTTCTGTCTCCCAGCGCCTACAACTCCTGAGGAACAGAGCTCACGCATGGTTCAAGCTTGATGTCCACACTTGCACAACAATCTTTATACCAGACCAATGTCGATACAGTCGAACATCATCAATACGGGGGGTCGCCAATGGGCATCTCTGCCTCTGGGACACCAGTGAAGACTCGGCCACGATCTTGCCAATACTACCAGATGCCTCGCAATAGACAATCGAGCGTGATTGCTCTCCAATGTCGTGGCATTCAGATCCCGATGCACACACCTTCGACATGTTCATGGACCCAGCGCAAAACCTGATCGCTGTCGCGTATTCCGTTACTGATCATGATCCCAATTGGGGTGATGCTGAGATGTTCTACATTGATCTCATAGCCCTAGATGGAGGTGGTGTTCACCCTCAAGCTGCTGGGCATACACTCTTTCTGTCGGAGCTGACTGGCTACGACGTTATCAAGACAGACCCGGACGATATCAAGCTCGAGGGTTTCGGCAAGCATATCGCTTTCTGGCGCACCGTAGAGATGCTTGATGCAAACAATGATTTTCATAACATGTGGGAGTTGCAGATTTGGGACTGGCAACACTCAACAACATCCAGTGTGAGTCTTGATCAGAAATGTTAAAGTGTTGATAGATGACACTCGATTTAGTGCGTCCTCGCTGACGACATAGGCCCACTCTATGACTGCTCAGCTGATTTTTGTTTCCTCGGAAACGATAGATTGCTGGTTTTCAGCCACAAATTAAAACTCTATTCAATCGAGGATACGACACAGGCGCCGCAGCTGCTGGCGTGCTTCTTGCTGCCTATCTCAGCGATGAATATAGGGTGCACGTGCATCCTTCCTATGGAAGATAGCTTGCAACCACCGATGCAAGCCCAACAAAAGATGTGGACCTCAGACCCTCAACACCAACTATTTATATTATCCCTTGAATCATTCTGTTCGACTCTCCTCTTCATCATTTCCACCACAATGTTCTTCAATCTTGACTTCTCTGAAGAGATGCCAGCAGAAATACTGTGGGATGACTGGGGCCCTTCAAATTCTCGTGCGTTCCAGAATCACATGCACCAGCGTATTGGCGTTAGTGGAAATCGAGTGTTGCAGGCATGCCCCGTAGATGGCACGACCGATGAACAAGATCATCCTATGGAGTATAGATTCCATGCGATGGACTTCAGCCCGTTAGCTATTGAGCGTCGGCAGGGTGTGGGACGAGTAGTGAAAGAGCCATCTACGATAATCATAGAAACCCCTGACTCACCGCCACAGGTGGCCTTAACGACGAACTTGCCTTACGTCGAGCTTGTGTCGGACGGAACATTCAGTTATCCGTTTGACGGGATCTGGATCGACAAGGACGCAGTTTACCTTGTAGGGTCTCCCCATCTTTCAATAATGTGTGACATACTGACTCTTATCTAGTCTCGATATGAATTTCAAATCGAGCTCATTGAGATAACGCCGAGGGCGGCAGACTAGTACGGAATACAAGTTGGCAGTGGACTACTTACTTCTACATCATCTGCAGACACGCAAAACGAGATCGCGCCAATTGCAATAGGAGTCTCCTTACAGGAGGGGATAAGCTCTTCCTCAGGCAAGAAGAGGCTGTACACACGTGGGTAAGGAAATGGATTCGTGTCTTGTAGCTTTCTTCAGACGTTTGGATACCCATACGGATACGATCTCCCCGATATTGTACTTCAAACTCCTCTCTCCACTTGGATTGCCATGACACCAGTAATAACACAACACCAATGAACAACAGTAATAGCGGTACCTACTCTAGGAATGCGGTCGGGGATAAGTCGACGAATAACACAGGAAACGAGTGAAGACAGTAAGTGAAAGGAATGAATGCAGTCCGCAGAACCGGAACTGGACGAGAAAACTGCAGTGGAGCGGAATGTTCGTGGGGGATTGCATAGAACATGAAGTATGCAGCAAGAAAAGGGAACGTCATAAGTGCAATGAGAAACGTAACGTGCCGTTGGGGGTAAAAGTCAGAGAGTTCTTGGAATGCAAAATACGCGCGTGACTTGTTCATGTGCAGGGCTATCGTCCGACGAATAAGACGACTAGAATGATGAAGGGGATGTATGTGAATAGCGACACGACGGACATGACGCGGCACCGGAACCGCCATGCTTTTGCATCTACATCGACATACCCATCAGTTCGACCCAAACCCTACACTATATAATCACTCACCATGCTCGATCTGCGGATCATCCAAGGAAACGCCCTTCTCATCACCAACAACGCGCGTGCGCGGTGTGCGGAGAAGCGCAGCGATCCACCACAGAGGAAACAAAATGAATCCCAAGAAGAAGTACCACGCATGCACAGGCGATCCAGGCTCATCCTCCTCACGAAAATGCAGTGTCCAAGGCGTCTCTGCAAGTTTCTTCGGCGGGCGTCTAGGATCTCGCATATGAAACTTGCCAGAAGTTGCGATCGAAGGCGCATGCGGGGACACGAGCGCGCTGATAGGGATAGACGCCTGAGACATGCTTTGATGTTTCGTGTGATTCTGATTCTGGTTCTGGGCGATTGAGGTGGTGTGGGAGTTCCTGCTAGGGGTTTGTTGGGGACGAGCTGAACGAGTGGACGTGGCACGAGAGGGTGCGCGGGAGTTGGATTGTACACGAGCGCTCGTTTGGCTTGACCAGGAACCGAACTTGCCCACCTCGGGCGTCCGCTCTAAATTCACGCTCTGGCCCTGAATAGAGACGGGCCGTGAGTGGATGGGGGTGCCAAAAAGAGAGGACGTTGATATACGAGCGCGCTTGCGGTGGTACGATGATGGCGCGTGTGATGCAGCAGAGAGCTTTTGACCTGTGTGATTAGATTGAGCTATCAGTCCGCGTTCGGATCCGTCGCGAAGGGACAACGTAATAAAAGGTACGCACTTCGGTTGCTCTCTGGGACAGCGAATGTCGCGCGCTGCGCGTCCTTTTTCTGCTCAGGCGGTGTGGTGTCGATGTCTTCGGCCTTCCGTTTGCCTTTGGTCTTGTCGCTAGGGTTGCGAGACGCGGGAGACGGGGTACTTGGGTCCATGGCGATTGTGCGGGAAGTACGTGCGGGTGTGGGAGTGATAGTGGAGGGAGGGAGGAGAAACTGAGACGATGGGTGACCTTGTATTTTGCTTGGACCCATAGGCACGTCTAGTCTCGAAGAAGTATTGTTTGGCGAGGCGGCGCCATCCGTAGCGACCAGAGTACCATTTTGTTTTGCAGACATGCGCGGGTCTGCGTAACTTGCTGGGCGGCTATGGTGCGTCGAGGGAGGAGGAGGGGGTGGAGATGGAGATGGAGATAGGGATGGGGATGTGCGTTCCCCGCCTAGAACAAATGAGTGAGTATGTGAAACGAACGACTGAAGAGAACGTATGAGAAAGTACATGGGTGAATAGAAAGAAGAGAGACAAGATGCGGAATCCGGGACGTATGGCACAAAGCAAGATCTAAATGTCGTAAGAAGCGGACTCACCTTGGGGAGCTGGGGAGCGTGGTCGAAGTGGTGAAGGAGATGAAGGAGAAAATGATCGCGATATGGGCGCCTGTTTAGGAAATTGTGCCACGCCGCTAACGCGTGTTTCGGACCCCGGACCCGGGACACCACTTTGGGATACAGATGACCAATTGACGAGGTCAAGCCCTTCACCCAACGAAAGCCGCAGGATTTCGCGCGATACCTCTGCGGGCCATGCGGTGTTTGAAGATGAGTTGACACCTTCTGTAGCTTGTTGTGCGCTCCAAGATGCACTGTTACGTCGACGGCGTTGGGGTTTGTCAGAAATTGTTCGCGCACGGAGACGTTGTGCAGCAGGCTGCTCTTCTGAGGAAGGAGGGAAGACATCCTGCACCTTCGAGAGGCTCGCAGAATGTCGGACAGAACGGCCAAATGTCATTGATAGCGATGCAAAGAAATCATCACCAATGCCAGACGGGATCCGTGATGGGCGTTTGGGAAATGAGTTGGATCGGTCTGCGAAACCTGATGCCATGGGAGCAATATCATTAACGTTCTTGTCCTTGAGGCAGGATGACAAAGCCGGGTGAATCAAGGGGGGCAGAGGGGGTGGAGGCGATGGATGCGTAAACGTAAACGTGGACCGGCTCTCGGGTGTCGGATGGCCAAATGTTCCGGGAGAGTCGAATCCCAATTCGCGGAGGATAGGTGTAGTGAAGTATGCATTTGGGCGAGTTGTCGGAGATGTATTGGATCGTGGTCTATTGGGTGTTCGTGGATGTATTCTGGAGGACGTGGTATCCGTTGGCGATGCTTTGGAATGGATGGATGAACTGCTTGTATGATTATCGTCGGGTATCGTTAAGGTGCGCCCGTTATTGATTGCCTGCGCTGATATATCGCGAGGCGCTATGGAGGATCGTGACACACTACGGGAGGTTGTGACAGAGCGTGAACTTCCGGAAGAGCTTGTCCCTTTACCGTTCTGACTGTTACTTCTCTTGAGTGAAGGAGAATATGACATTCGTCTGGTAGTGTCTTTAGTGGGACTATGGTCTGCAAATTCTGGTACCATTGGGGAACTACGCGCTCGTTGGCGACCAAACGTGGACCAGCCTCCAGACGCAGCTAGGCGGTCAATAGATTTCGACTCGCTTAGAGGTATTTCATGGGCCAGAGAGTCTGACCCAGGTTGATCCACTTCGCAGACACTCTCGGAGATGGGTTTTGCTTGCTGTATATTGCGAAGCCCCCAACTACTGACATCTACAGTGTGTCTCCGAGTTCTGGGGCTCAGGCTGTGAGGCAGAGATTCTGAATCATCCATGTCCAAGTATGAACTCGGATTCTGGAGAATCTTCTGGTCTATGCCATAACGCACTGCCGGGGAGGTTTCCGCGGTTGAGCCCACACCATAACTGAGCGCAGCAGTGGGATGGACAACGCAGAAGTTTTCTGGTTGAGGAGGTGCAGCAGCGGAATGGCTTATGCCTCGGCTTCGGATGTGAGAGAGGAATGAATGCATCTCTCGCCAGATACCCCTGCGGCTACGCGGGTCAGTGCGGCGCATACATGAGAATCGTTGGACATACAGTCACTCCGTCAATTATAAGGTGCTGGATCGAACTCGTTCTCGTGAGGTACAGGGACGTAGGAACAGGTTGTCACCGTCCCTGTCAACACGTGAATCGTAACTATCGCCAAGCAACTGGGCAACAAAGACCGACGTAAACCAGCACGAAGGCAACAGTTGTGCGCTGATACAATGAACGTTGCCCAGCTGGGTGGAGTCGAGATAATCCCTGTTCCGGATCAGTCCTCGTAGAGCACTAGATCAACCACCCCTTCTGCAGGGGTCGACTCTATTTACGCGTCGAGGTCACATGATCATCGACAATTGATTACATAATCACACATACCTCAGCAGTGGCAGTGGCAGCTGGCACGTCCAGACCGCAACAGCGCATTGAGCAGCCAGCTGCGTCCTCGATTTTGCCCACCATGGATCGCTTCGACTCCCTGGCGAATACCTTGTCAAACCTGACCGTCTACGATATCAAGAACATGTACAACCAGGTACGTGGCGACTAAGAGTAGGGCAATTGCAATTGCACATGCTGATAGTTGTCGATGTAGGCCAAAAATGTTGTGCTCAATATCAGCGAGATGGAGTCCAAGGTCAGAGAGGCAACTAATGACGAACCTTGGTAAGCACATTATGTCCCAGCGCAATACAGAGCGTAGGAGATTCACAGGGCAACGCAGGGGCGCCAGTTCCACATTAATGCAAGAAATTGCTCAAGGGTTAGTGGCTTTCTACTACAGTAAATGATAATTGACATTTTTCTTAGGACGTTCAACTTGTAAGCCTAGCTCTCCAGCGTTCCGACCATATGTCCATTGACCTTACCCCAGCCAAAACTTCAATGAAATCATGCCATGTATATATGCCCGGTTTATGGAAAAAGAGGCCCGACAGTGGAGGCAGATTTACAAGGTGGGTTGTGCGTGTTTGATATGGCCCTTTCACCAACCCATGTCCACAGGCTCTTCAACTGCTTGAGTACTTGATCAAACACGGCAGTGAGAGAGTTGTCGACGACTCCCGCTCCCACATCTCTACGCTCAAGATGCTCAGAAATTTCCATTACATAGACGACAAGGGCAAAGATGAGGGCCAGAATGGTATGCAGTTGACAGCGAACTAAATATTGTCACTGACGTACTGCGCATATAGTCCGCAACCGGGCCCGTGAACTAGTAGAGTTGTTATCCGATGTAGAGAACATCCGCACTGAGCGACGGAAAGCGAAAAATAATCGCCATAAATACACTGGGACAGGCAACGATCCTATGAGCTTCAGCTCGGGTGGCAGTCGCTTTGGCGGATTTGGCAGCGATAGCTTCTCGAGTGGAAGTGGAGGCTATTATGGCGACAGAATGAGTGGTAGAGATGGTGAGAGTCTATTTTATCTTGTCTCAAGAATCATCATTGCTCACATCGTGTTAGATTACGGAGGCAGCTCTGGTTTCAAAGATAGCAACGGTAGAAAGGACTTCGAGGAGTACACTGCTGGGGACGACGAAACTGTTGTCAGACGGTCAGGTTCTGTCAATAGGAGTCATACTGGGTCCCGTCAGGGCACACAATCAGTTAGTTCTCCTGTCCGTACGGCACAACCTGCACCTCCGAAGCCGAAAGAACCTGAGGTCGATCTCCTGGGTGGTTTCAGTGACGAGCCAGTGACCGCTCCCCCCGTGTCCAACACGAACAAAGCCCTTCCATCCGTGGGCAATGTCAGTCTTGACGGTGAGGCGCCCATCAGAAGGTTCTTTCAGAAAACTGATCTTAGTCATGCAGATGATGATTTTGCTGATTTCCAAGCCGCGCCATCTTCACCCGCGCCGTCTTCACCTGCCCCGGCATCTGCCCCCGTCCCTACCAAGCCTACGTTGATGGAAATGCTACGGAGTGCAAGTCCTCCTACTGGCAATCGGGCACCCATGATGAGCCCATCTCTTGCCTCACAAGTTCCTACTGGATTTCCCAACACCTCCATGAGGGCACTTTCTCCCACAAACAGGCAATTTTTCCCTGCAGCTGCCAGTGGGTCATCCGGTAGCTTGTGGTCTACGTCGACGCCGCTGTCGCCTACCACATCCGTACGAACACCAATGTCAGCTGCACCCATTCCCCCCGCAGCTGCACCCCCGAAAGCTTCACCCGCCTCACCCCCGAAGTCGTCGTCGAACTTCGAGGACTTGTGGTCCATGTCTCTAGGCACATCATCGACGACCCCGACTGTCAAGTCTGGAAGCACTGGTAAATCTATTAAAGACCTCGAGAAGGAGAAAGCCCAGGCTGGTATCTGGGCGTCGAGTCAGAAACCAGGGGCGGCCCAGATGGGAATGGGTGGATTCGGGAACTTTGGTGGAATCGGTACCTCCGGTGGAGCCTCTTTTGCTTCTGCGAGCGGTGGAGATGATCTCTTGCTGTGAACCATGATTACAGACTTGATCGTGCGGTTCGGTGCAGTTGCTTGTTTAATGTTGCGGCCTTGGTTCATAAGTTTATCTGTTATCAATTTTTTGCGGAATTCTGGTGTCCGTGTGCAACTTCCAAGTCCATCATGCTCAGGAAGAGCCGGATTCAGCTCATATTGTAGAAGCCTTGACATCCATTAACACAAGCTTTCTGTGCGATAGGTGTGAAAGAATCCACGCTACAGCATTAACAAAGTAGGTGGTGCAAAGGCGGTGGGGTAAGTATACGATGCAAATTTGTGCATCGCCGTGACACTCGTAAACTATATGGAAAATTATTGTAAAATGGTCGGCATCCTTGATTCGCGCAGTGCCATGCATGATGTGGCCGAACTACATCGTTGAACTTAATGTCGAGAAATTTACGCCTCGCCTCCGCGAGAAGTCACGTGATCTCGACAACACCGCCTGTGGGCCACGAACTTGAGATAACTAAACTTATCCTGAAGCGGTTCTCAAGATCTCAAGCGTGGCAACCACGTCTTCAGGCAGCCGCAGCGAGACTCTGATCAAACTTAAACTTACAGTGTGTTGCATAAAAAAAACTGCGTCTCCACAGCTCGAGCCTATTTGTACCTATTTGTTCCGGCCAAATCATTCCGAAAATAGACTTGTCTGTGCCGCTCTCTATACATTTCTCTTCTCTTTTTCGGCAATGCTATTCCGTTCGGCTGTTTTTTGGCGTTTGCCCCTTTGCTACTTCTAGTGATCTTTCTCGTTTGATGGCCTGCGATAACCCCTGTAGGCACTTCTTGTACTGCTATATACCAAGGCCATCCTGCATTATGAATCACGAATTTGACGGTTGTGCTCCTTCATAACTGAGCTATCATGTTGTACCCTTTGCTGCAACTACAGTTCGCATTTTTTTTTCCTTATTCAATTCTGCTTCATTTTTGATTCACGAAACATGGCGCCCTCTCGGCTACAATTGCGTATGAGCAGAGTCGGGGACCGGCGCGGGCGCCGCTACGATTCGGTATCTTGGCTCACAGTGTGGAAATGTGGCTACGCAGTTTTTTATGCAACACACTGATACTTTTCACTCAGCGCTCAGCCACCACACCTACGCGTTGGTACCGGTAAAGTAGATCCGTCACGGAAATCCAAGACCCTATTGGTTGAATATCTTTCCCTTAAATCGAAAGATGAGTATAAGAGGATCCAGCATGTCAAAGTACAGTGACCGTGATCCAGCCAAGTATTACTCTCCTCTTCAACGTGGTGCTTGTCATGGCTTTACACTATTTTCCAAAGGTGCGTTTTGAAAAGTAGAAAAATATGTTGTCATAGAACTGAACTAGTACGCTAGGCTTTCATGTTCTATGGGACTCTTGATGAAAGAATGCTAACCGAAAAGCAAACACTCCCCGAAGCCCTCCGTTACACATCCTTTTTAACGAGAGTACTGTGTTTTCTTGCTCTCGGACGCCCCGATCTTGATGAACACTGGGAGTCTCTACAATCCAAGGAAGAATTCGAAGACGTAAAGACAAGGCTATGCTCTATCCTGACTTACACTATCACTGCAGTAAGCTCTTCAAATCTCTACTTACGTTGGCGCTAACATGCCAAATTTCGAAAAGGCGGGCCTGCTTCTCGCTACAAGTGGTGTTTTCGTAACCACTGGCTCTCCCGTGTCACATTTTGACTATACCTCGCCTGTCCCCTATTTTTTGCTCTTTATATCACTCATGTTGGCCATGATTGCGATGCTGACATCTGGCTTGAGCATGATACGCTGGCTACACACCGATCGGCAGTGGGCTCAAGAAGTGAGGGCTATTCTCACTTTACCGGCTACACTAGTTGACTTTTTATCAGCAACTCAAGTCAGGCGGCTATTTTATCTTGTCTTACCTCTTGTCGATCGTCATGCCCATGTCCTTCGTTGGCTGGTCCCTGAATTGCTTCATATTTGGTAAGTTGCTCCAATAATTTGATGCTCTTGATTCTAATGTATTTCATCCGCAGCCATGCTGATTACTGGCTTCTACTCCACAAACACGGTTTGCTGCACCTTCACCGCGCTCTGGCTGGTCATATACGTCGTCATCATTGGGACAATATCGATTGAATTCACGTGGAAGTATAGGAAAAGTCTCAAATTACGCTGATCTACATACTTACCGGCAGGAGTTTCTCTCTCCTCTTGTTACGTTTCGCAACCATTCCATTTCATCCTGGTCTTCTCACTTCGAGCTGAACACAGATATGTAGTAACATTATGTGGTGTACGATATATTAATGCAAATAGAGTTACGCAACTTTCTTCCGTGGCCTACCCCTTTTTACCGGTGACGCGTCCGAGTCAGAATTAGCGAGATAACCAAAGTTGCGTTTTATCGGCTCTACATAGCCCATGCCGAGTTCGCGTAGGACGGCATCTTCGCTTTCGCCTTCTACGAATGCCCAATAGCCTTCCTGTGCATCCGCTGGGAGCGATGGATCAGAAGTCCATCTCCACAGGCCGAATTCATTGAGGAGCAAGCCCAGTTGCGTAGCTTTTTTATGAGTGCCGACATAAAACTCCTTGTCCCCAGTCAACGCAAGTAGTGCTGCACCCTTCGATTTCACAGGGGCAAGGCTACGCGCCATTAAATCAGTGAGCCAAAAGATCTTAATCAAAACTTACTTCAAGTCCAATCGAATATAAACGCCCTGCTGCTCACGGATGCGCTCGATTCGTTGAGACCGTTCTTCCCAAGTTCCGTCTGCAGTCCTTTCAGGTAGACGTATCACACCCTGCCACTTCCGGATTCCCGGCGACAACGTCTCAGCGATGAGACCACGGCTTTCGAGTGGCAATACCACATCACGCAAGAGAAGCGAGTCTTGAGCTTCCTGAACCTTTGTATATGGCATGCGAAAAGGCGCCATGCTATATCGTTGGGTAACCGAGCCATTCTTTGATGAGGGCGTAGGCACGTGAACATGAGAAGGGTGTGTCAATAGAATATCAACGCCCGGAGATGATTGGGCACCCCGTCGGCTATTGAAGTTAACACAGTAAAAAGGGAAAGGATGCAGGCTGCTTACTAGCTACCCACGAGCTCAACATTATATTTGCAAGAGATATTCTCCGAAATAAATTTCTAGACAGTGATGAGCCAATAGAGCGTTCTTTGAGTAATTGATCAATAACGTACGACGAGTAGCTCGGCTTGACTTCTCCCGACAGGTCGTTCGAGATCTTCGTTGTATCGCACGGCGGTTTGCTGCGGGGCACTCAGCATGTCAAAGAATTTCGGTTTCTTCAGGTCCGCGATGGATGTACAACCCGCCTTAATGAGAGCGTTCGCGGTCATTACGCTGTAGTTACACAATTTGTCAGAACACCGTTGAAGTCAACCCGGGGTGAACGTGTAGTACCCAAGACCGGAAACAGATGTCAATGACCGAGATATCATTTTCTTTCGTTCCTCCTCAGGATCAGAATTTTTTTTCGTCTTGCGTTTCGGTGCCTCGGTGCCTCCTTCAGATACCTCGATAATAGCTCCCGGAGCCTGGAGACATGCATGAAACCCATGGACAATGGCAAGACATCCAACACCTACGGACATAGTCTTTACCCGACAAGAACGCGTCTATCCTGTTGCTAATTCCGACGCCTACACCTTTCAGCTGAATAGAATCCCTCTCAGTGAGTATTAGACTCGCGGAGCTACTGGCGAATAGTTCTGACCTTTTTCACCTCAGCTACGTTCCGCACCGGTTCCTCCAGTGCGCCAATAGCCTCGATGGCTCGTGCAAACGCGCGAACTTTGTAACCATTTCTGTTCGGACTGGAGTCTTCATGCTCTAAATCTATGTCGGGGGTTGAGGATTTCCGCAGTCTAAACTTCAAGGAACTCACTTTGTGACAGCATTTGGAGGAGCTCATGGTTCGGACCGGGATTGGTCGTCGAAAATGCTTTCCTTGAGCACGAACAATGGGAGAATAAAGTAGTCGCCCGAAATAGTGAGCGGGACAGCATGAAGCTCAATACTCGTCCTGATTCTCCTCCGAGGAGCCTGTTTGAGTGACTGCAATTCTTCGAAGCACTGAATTTGATTACATAACCTTGTTTTGCGTCAGGTGACAAATTGTTCACTTACACAAAAGGAAATTCCGAGCGAAAAACTCAAAAGTACACAGAATCACAGATACAAATCGTTCACTTCAAAAAAATGGCGATGAAGCAGAACTTAAAATACGACAGTAAAGCACACATGCGAAACGAATACGATGATAGGGTCATCGCTCCAGCCTAGATACCTGCCATCTGCATCCTAGCTTGCCCGGCTGATTGTGCTCCTCCTTGTTGCCCTACGGCACCCTGCACCTGCTGCTGCCCAGGTATGGATTGACCGGGTTGCGCCAATACCAGACCCTGTCCCATCGCGAATGCTGGGACTGTCTTCTCCTCGAGGTCTGCGTAGCGAACGCTCATCTCTTTACGCTCTTTGCACCAGTCATCGGGATTCCACCATGTGTATGTTCCTGCTTCGCCGCCTGGGATTTTTGATGATGGAGCGCTGCCGCTTTCTTTCGTTATCCAAATCCGTAGGTCTTTGTGGTATCGCCAATTACGATTCCACCTGTAAAGCCACAAGTCAGTCCGAATCCACAAGTTAATGCAGCCAAAAACAGCACTGTGGGACGTATCGAAAGCTTTCTGGGACATGAATGGAGACCTACAATTCTTGCGCTGCAATTTCTTGTAGTGCATCCCTCGGACTTGAATAGAACATGAAAAACAGCGTCTCATCACTGAATGCTCCAGCCTTGGCTGGTCCTAATGCCGGCGGTTGAGCGCTATAACACGGAGGCAGATGAAAATCAGGTTCAACGCTATGGGCTGCAGATTGATCTGCCCACGGCGTAACAAATGTCGAATACAGGTTTCTTTCATGCAACATAAGCATAAACGGTCGGTAGTCTAGTAATGCATGACATACCCCTCATATCCCATGTCGAGTCCCATTGCTCCCAAATCTGTACCGACGCTGCTCAGACCTCCATCTGCGTCAACACCAGCGTTCTTAATCATTGCGAGCAGGCCAAGGAGCCCCCACCGGTCTGCTGCAGACATGAGCACCTGCTGTGCGGGAGTCTGTGGATGATGGTGAGCTTGTACAAGTGGATTATGTGTCGGTTGTGGATTATGCAACTGTGGGTGCGCGTTGTGCTGATGCGGATGTATGTGATGCGTTCCGTTTGACACATGAGGACTTACTCCCGGAGGTGGTACACCGGGTGGTGCAGTAAGATCAGCACCGGGCGGTGGGTTCTGCGATTGGGACGGGTTCTGGCCACTTAGTGGCTGCTGGCCTGCCTGACTTCCCAGTGCTGGGAAATCATCAGGGCCAAAGTCTCTGCTCTGTGCCACTACACCTGCAGCTCCTGACCCACTCTGCCCTGCCTGCGTTGCATAACTTGTGATGTTAGAACCTGGTGCAATTGCAGGTGTTCGGTGTGCATTTTGTTGCTGAAGGGTTGGTGTTGGATAACTCCGTTGTGGTAACGGGTACTGCGACGTTGGGTAGGGAGAGCGAAACTGCGACGACAAACCGGCTGGAGGAGCAAGACTTGGTGGTCGCTGTGGTGGTTGACCTGAGCGGAACTAATTGTAACAATGGCGCCAGAACAAGCTGGGAACACACCTGGTCGGTTCATTATGAGTGAAGAATTTCTGCTACAAAGTCGGTGTTATTGTGATATTAGATGCGGCGAAGAAGAGAAAACTCACGGCAACTTGGTTTGACGGTTTCTGATGTTTTGCGGTCTTAGCTGGTGGACGAATATCTTATGTTGATGTTTGTTTGTTGACCTGTAGCCTTTGAGTTTTGCAAAGAGAGCGCTTGTCGGTTAGGAACGACCGTCAACAACAAGAACGACTTTGATGCCGTCAGCTTGGCAGCTTGGCTATCCTCAGGCGGAGATATTGAGCAGCGCTCCCAAACACAGCAGGCATCAAAATATGTGCTGTCTAGCTCCAGCTGAGCTGCTGCCCTTATATTGCAATATTGTGCATGACGCATGGTTGTTGCCGACCTGCGTCCTGCAGCAAACCTGTCCGACTAGGCGTTCAGCAGAACCGTCCCCGCTTTATTTCTGTGTAGATGCGCTTGCACAACGACTGACTCTAGCAGCCACCCGTCCGGATACCCGATCCTGATGCCGTTCCAGCCGTGACCTCACACACTCTCTATCCGATATCGATCCTCCAGATACTCCTTGCGGTGATTCTGCGGTCTTGCCCCATCCATAAAAGAGGTCCATCTTCGACCGACCAGCAACAAAGATTTCACACACCCAGGTGTATGACCTTTTCGACTTCCCTCGCTCGTCTCGGACTGAGCAGTCCAAACAGAACAATTTTCCACCTCAATAATACATCGACTTTTGCAGACAACCAGTACTCGCTTCAACGCACCCAATCCATGACAGGTCTATAACGCGCGACGCGGCCGAACCACGTTCTGCAACCCCGAACATCGTTACGTTCTTGGCCGTTCGGTGTTGCCAATTACCAATCACTACTCTTACGTCGAGTTAGCTCACCAGTTGTGCCTGATCTTCTAGTAGGAAATGGGGTGAGAATCTAGCTCCATTAACAGCGCATCAGTTTCGTGGAATCGCTTTTTGCCTGAACGATGTTTAGCTCCGGGTTTTTAGCCTCTGTAAGTACATGAAACGAATGACATAATCGTGCTCCAGGATACGCCGCTTGGTTCCCGTGGTGTCACATGATTGTTATTTTGCAGTGAGCCCTTACTTTTGCTCGTAGTCCCAAGCTTTCGCCGGTCGGCCGAGAATGCGATTCAAGCGTCTGATAATTCGTAGGCGCGTGGCTTTGGAGGGCGCAGAGTTCAACTAATCGACTCCTGATAGAGCCATGTTCTCGGCTGTGATCCATTCAATCAACACCTCAAAGGGGACTTGTGGTTATCCATTATCTGGCAAGTTACCCGCCAAAGTATACTTTCCCTTTTGAAAGATCGAAGCACTCCATGAAACCTTTTTGTCCTCGTACTACAAATTGAATCGTGCTATATATAATCACGAGGAAAGCGCGCCAATGTCGAATTTATGCTCCGACACGCTCCAGCACGAGTTAATTTATTTCGGTTTGTAAGTAAACCCTGCAAGCCATCGATCGGATTGATCAGTGCCAGATACCATCAATATCCTCTGATCAGACAAGATGCTCACAGTGACACTGGTATGTTCTCTTCATGCCTACGAGATCCTTCTGACATTGCTAATGGGTACGCGCAGATTAGACATGGAGAGTCCACGCACAACGTGGTAAGGCTGAGTGAGTGGTCTGGTGATACCCACTGATCTCGAGATAATTGCAGCAAGCTCTCTGGTCGGGCTGCACGGAGTGTCCACTCACAGAAAGAGGTCAGTGGTAGCTCGAACACGCGCCTATCTAACGAGCATCACGACTGATCTTGGCTAATCAGGGACGCAGGTAGGCCTTTCTCTCGCCTATCCATCAGCCCAAGCTAACCCCGAGAACAGCAAGCACGCGCCGTAGGCGCATACTTCGCGAACACAAAATTCACCAAGATCTACGCGTCCCCTCTACCGCGCGCACGGGACACAGCTCAGGCAGTACTCGACGCGCAGCCCACGCCTAAGCCGTCTCATGATTTCACCATCGCCCTGATCAGAGAACAAAGTTTTGGTGCCGCGGAAGGCCATCAGATATCCATACGGGAACCAGGCAAGACACTCGAAGCTCACTTTGCAGAAGAGAAGTACCCGTTTTTGTATGAAAGCGAGAGAGGACGTGGCATTTCCTGGCGGGGAGTCTGTGGAAGATCTGGTGAGGAGGGGTGAGAGGGCAGTGAGGGAGGTTGTGCTGCCGCATGTGGCGAGTGTTGCGAGGTCGGGGAGGGACGAGCATATTGCGCTTGTGAGTCATGGGTTGTGTATCGCGCAAGTGACGGGCGCGATTGTGAGATTGGGCGGGGGAACATGGAAGCGAAAGGGACCCATGGTCAATACGGGGTGGGTGAGGGTAGAGGTACAAATTCAGGTGAGTGTGGTGGACATTGATTATGAGGTGGTGTTCACGGATGGTGCAGGGCGGGATACCAGTGGAAGTCGGGGATGGCGAGGTTCCTCCGGTAGAAGTGATAGTGACAGACGAGGGCAGGGCAGATCACCTTGAGGGCCTTGTGTGTTGGTTTCGTTTGTGATGTTGACTGACTGACGAGAACATGACTGACAGCTCGACGGAGGCCCACTTCAAGGCATGAAAGCGATTATGGGTGGAGGAGTGGTGGTGGAGGGAAAGAACGCGAATGAGGCGGAGGCTATCGCACAGACGTCTAGTAGGAATCGGGTATAGAGCTTGTCACATATATATTTCAGATAATTGACGCATGCAAGTACTGCTGGTACTAACTGGGCGTGTGGTCTGCTGCTCGTCCGTGGGAGTCGGGAAGCTTAATCGTGCACTCTATAAATAGCGCAATCTATCGAGGACTTGCCTCATAGAGGGGCTGGTCACCAATATTCTAATAGCCCAAGGCAGTGTTACTTAACCGCCAGCAATTTTGAAAATGCCTCACTTTGAAGTTTGAACGGGCGGTGATGAGACCCAGATGCATATGTGGGCCACTGTCTGACGTGTGAGATTTTACAGACGTTTGTGTTTGATTTGACAAAACCCCACTACATACGCCCAAAATTTACACTCGCCGAATATATACGGAGCCGCTGGGCGACCGGGATGTTCTATCGCATGTTCGTGGCCTCGCTGTTGCCCCTAGCTTTGCAATGGGCAACGACTGGAGGAGCTGCAGTGCTGGTTGTGTATTTTACTCCGACTGTGGTAAGTATTTTGATACGCATTTATCTGCACCCGTTGCTTATTAGCGGCACGTGACAGGGCCTTGGTTGTAGATCTCGCGGCAACGGAATCTATGGAAGGGGAAGGGTGCAGTGACCTTGCCGTGGAACCAACATTGCACTAGACCCTGTCGGGACCTACTCGGTGGTCAAAATCACGGAAAATCCCAGACTCCTTCAGGTACAAATTCTCAACTTGCCCTCGGCCGAGTGGGTAGGAGTCTGGGAAAATCCTAGTCGAGCCTCGTGGAATAGTTGGGACTCCAACTTGTCCAAGCTCCAAGTTGACAACGGTGACCAAACCATGACAGTCCAACCAAAGAACGCATCCACATATAGTAATAGTTCATCATATCTCCAAGATAACGGTACGACATGAACACCGCTATAATCAGTAGGCCACAGCAGTCACCACTATTTCTCGACTTATAAAGTGACCTAGCGATTATATAGCATGACTCGGATATCCACTAATCTATCTGTCCTCTTCAAGTTCTCTTTAACGTGGTGCTCATTATGGCATTGCACTATTTTCCAGAGGTGCGCTTTGAAAACATGGAATGATATGCTGCCATAAACCTGAACTAACACACTAGGCTTTCACGTTCAATGGGACTCCCGGTGAAAGTTCACTACGTGACAGAGAACAAGCACTCCCAGAATCCCTTTGTTACACATCCTCCATAACGAAAGTACTCTGTTTTGTTGCAATAGGCTGCTCCGATCTTGAAGACCATTGGGAGTCGCTGCAATCCGATGAAGCATTCGAGAAGGTGAGGGGCAGCCAGTGCTCTATCCTGTCCAGCACTATCTCCGCAGTAGGCTATTCAACTCTCTGCAAGTTCAAGCCGGCGCTAACGTAGCCTAACGTTTCAAAAGGCGAGCCTGCTTCTCGCGACAAGTGGTATTTTCGTAACCACTGGCTCTCCCGTGTCATATCTTGCATATAATTCACCTGCGACCTATTTCCTGCTCTTTATGTCACTCATGATGGCAATGATTGCGATGCTCACATCTGGCTTGAACATGATCCGCTGGCTACAAGCCGATCGGCAGTGGACTCGAGAAGTAACCGTTATTCTCGCTTTACCCACTACATCGGCTGACCTCTTGTCAGCAACTCATGCCAGGCGGTTACTTCCTCCTGTCCTACCTGTTATCGATCGTTATGCCCATACTATTTGTTGGCTTGTCCCTGAATTGCTTCATATTTGGTGAGTCACCCAGTAACCGGATGCTCTCTTGGGTATTCACATATTTCTCCCGCAGCGATGTTGGTAGCAGGCTTCTACTCCCAGAACACGGTCTGCTGCATCCTCACCGCAGTCTGGCTGGTCATATACGTCGTCAGCATTGGAACAATATTGATGGAGTTTGCGTGGAAGTATGCGAAATGCCTCAAATCTCGATGATCCAGATACCGTCAGGAGTTTCCACTTTGTTTTCATTTGCTTTGTTACGGCGTTTGACTACGTATTGTTTTGAAAGTTAGTGTTCTATGTCGTGAAATATGCCATGTATCCACTGCTATAGCTACCATCTATATGTACATATGTATTAGGTTCTGTCGTTTTGCGAATATCTACAGGATTGTAATTTGCACGCGTGTGTACCGCGAAATTGTTACAGTCCTTAGATTCTATTTGACTTGAAGCTTGAAGCATGAATTACTGTCTCAGTCTGCGTGCTAATGAACCTGTGCGTCCTATACAACAGGCGCGAGCCGGAGTTACTAATCCTGTACATAACTTTGGTATTGTTGACAAGCACGTCTGCAAGGCTATGATGATTCTACTTCCTAGTAGCAGTCAAAGTTCTCTAGTTTCTGTGTTCAGATCCGTTTAGCTTGATCATTATGCGAGGAGGATACATTCGCATGTTCATCTCCTGGCTGGAACAAACTGATTTCAAGCTCTCATTTTTATAAGTATAGACTTTCGGGAGCTTACCAACGCTTGATCCCGCCCCTAGGCCTTCGTGTACTATATGGATTCCCGGTAGTGCGACACTGTGTGGTATCTGCGCCTGGGCCCACCCAGTTCGCACAGCACCCCAGTGCTTCAATTTGAGGTAAGTACTAGGTCACTGCAGGGCATCCCCTCTTTCAAAGTCGAACCGAGACCACTTGATGAAGTATAGCCGCTTGACAATTTGTCCATAGCCCCTCCAGATCTACGGTGAGCATCCTGTCCTTTCCCGGTCATTTTTTTTACTAAGAAAGCCCATAGAGAACCAGCTCTGACACTACAGGACTTCTCAACCTCCAGTAGCAGATATCGTTCCACTGCTTGATTACCCCAAACTTCGCCTTTGCCGCCACCAAAGTCCTTATTCCACTTCCAATGGTCGAGCATCCGATCAAGGCTTCACGTGTCATGCCATCAACCACACTGCACCGACGTGAAAGCATTGACACGACTCACTGCTAAGCTAGTAACAAAGAAAGGATTCCTTCCACGCCGATAAGTCATGCATTTACATCCAGGACGCAAACTACTCATACTCACACTGCCGCATATTCCGTAAGGGCAGCTCAAACAGTCTGAATCCTTTGCGCAAAAAACAGGACATCCGTTATTGTTAGCGTCGTTGGCAGATGTTGATAATATCAAAGCAGCAACAACAGCAAAAACAAAGGAGAGACGCATTGTTTGAGAGGATGTGATGTTGGGTCTGAAGGGGACAGTAGGAAAATATTTTCCTTTTATACACTGAATATTGTTCTTCATACCGATGTAGGAAGAGCCTATCCACCTGAAATGCTCTTTCGAACAGATGCATATCTGAAATTCCAGCAGATTGCCACCTAACTTCTACTTTACCTTGCCACTGGCAGTGTGAAGCAAGGTGTATTGGCAACCTGGCATGGAACAAAATATCACTTCGTGACGCGGGGTCAAAATGCCAGCTCGCAACATCCTTTTTGAACAAATAATATCTGCCAAATGTGTCGAGAGCCACATACATCAGCTAGGTGGACAGCAGATGATCATTTATTCAAGGGAGGGCTCGCTGCGGGTATGGAACTTAATGGAAAACAGATAGGAGACGACTGAAGGGACGGAGTACGGACCGCAGCGATGTCTCTGGACAGAAAGGTAGTGGTTGGCGGGAGTGAAGATAGTGGACTGAAATTGTGAGACATCAACATATGCAAAGTCATCGGGAGATGGATAGACATACAGATACGGTGAATTAGGTCTGCTGGAGACAATCATCGCACCAATCAAGACCGGGCACGAATACATACACGCAATCGTTTACTCGCCGGACACGACCATGATTGTGACTGGTAGATACAGATTATACGAGCCTTTGACTGCTGAATATCTTTTTTCTATGGTGCTGAATCTGTTCAACTATTTTTACTCGAGTTTTAATTGGTTTAAACAAGTTGAATCTACGGTCGCACTCGGCTCAGGCCGAGTTTCGGGTCTGTGCGTACACGCGTCATCATCTGACTCATGCTCTTGACTGAGTCTCCTAAACGCTGATGAGTGGCTGAATCCTGTGACTTTGGTCCTTGAGCTTAACCATCATCTAGCGTTGAGCACTCACTGCTTGCGCACCCACTGCGCCTTTAATTTATTTACTGTTGAACTGTCGTGTTACACTCCACTTCCGTCGTACCTCCATGACGAGCGATGCCCCAGTCGGAACATCACTTACGGGACCCGGAGTCTCAGGGTCTTCAACTCAAACCGACGTTGGCAGAACGTCTTCATCCCAACAAGACCTGGCGGAGAAATGTCTTAACATCGTTGAAGACTACAAGCACAGCCTCATCACAAAATCTGAGGCATTTATCTCTATCGCAAAGACTGTCACTGCCTGCACCTCAGAAGCCACAGACGAAGCGGAGTCTTTTATCGCGAATCCATACTTCAGCATGCTTGAAGACTGGTCCAAGCGGCAGGATGACACCAGAGGGTTTGGTGAGCACGAGCCAGATGTTAGACACCAATCCGAAGACAGGGAAACTCTCCCTCCTAGAGAGATTGAACTTGAGAGAGAAGTTAGTATCCAGCGAGGTGAACCGGCTCGAAAGCGAGGCAAACTTGACCTCGCCTGTCTCGTTCGAGCCGAGCAATCAAGTACAGGAGGTCAGCTCTCCGCAAACCTTACAAGAACTAACGAAATCCTCCTCAATTGGTCGCAAGACCCCAAAGAAGTTCGACGCCGACTCATGTATCACCGATGCAGCCCGGAATTCCATGAAGCTGGATGGGCAGAAATCGTCGCAGGCAAATGTGTCAATCTTGACGCCGTACACTCCATCATCTCCTCGTCATGCACCATTGACAAATGTACCGAGACTATCGGCGACATTGAGATCAAGTACGCAGGAACATCAGAAGCAGTCGCGAAGAAAATCACCACCGCAATGCAATGGACCGCAGCCTGGAATAGGGCTGCCAGAGCCATCAAATTCGCGTTCCCTCATCGAGAGGATGAGCTCGCTACCTATGGAGAATATATTACCACCAGATTCGACCGTACGCTCGAACGGTCACATGAAAGAATTATCAGGTATGACAAAGCCATCAGGAATAAAGCCGCAAACTCGCGCAGGGTTGAACTCTCAGACCTCGCCTCCTTCATTGACATCTACGAATCTCATTTTCAGTCAGATGGTAGACACCACGACGATGAAAAGCAGACCAAGCCCAGCGCATCTTCGCGGGACAAAACTACCTTCAGTCGACGTGAGCCCTGTCGCAAATGGAATGCCGGAGACTGTGCTCGCAGTGCGGGAACCTGCCATTACGCACATGTCTGCTCACATGAGCAAGACGGCAGATTATGCGCAAGACGACACACGGAAACGAAGCATTTCGAGGAGTCTAAGCCCAAACCCACTTGAACGGCCATTTAAGCGCCCGCGTCATAGACGGGGCCTTATATGGTCACCAACGGATGTTTCTTTCAGTCCAACTGCGCGGTCAACTGAATATGCTGATCCTGTCCCCTCACCTCCACTAAACGAACTTTCGGGCAGTGATGCAGCTCGGACTATTGCACGCAGACCGGACTTGTTTCGTATCGTTACGCCTATAAACGTTGATCGGTTCGAAGACCTTCTCTTGGACCATCCAAACCAACCTTTCGTCAAATCCGTCTGCGACTCTTTACGTCGGGGTTTCTGGCCATGGGCCGATACCTCAGACGACTCGTACCCATCCACTAACGACAATTCCACGCATACATGCTCCAAATCTAACGAGCAACAACAATTCATCGAGGATCAATTGCGTGAGGAGATACGTTTGGAACGAGTATCAGAGAGTTTCGGTACCGAGCTTTACCCTGGTATGTATAGTGTGCCGATGCACACTGTACCCAAGCCACATTCTGATAAACTTCGCTTGATCGTTGATCACACTGCGGGCGAGTACTCACTGAACTCCATGATTGACAGAGATGCCATCAAAGGTACCAAGCTGGATGGATTGCACTCGCTCGGAGCTTCGCTGCTTCGCTTCCGTGAACAACACCCAAATGTCCAGCTGGTAATGTTCAAATCTGACGTGTCGCAGGCTTTCCGACGTTTGCCGATGCACCCGCTATGGCAGGTCAAACAAATTCTGACAGTCCACGGTCAATGACACGTCGATCGTAACAACAATTTTCGTGTTAGGGGTTCGCCAAAAGTATGGATTTCGTTCATGTCCCTCGTAGCATGGATTGCTATACATCGTGCCCTCATCGACGCGCTGAAAACTTACATGGACGACTCATTCTCCTTTGAGGTCGCGGGTTGTCTGCTATATTATCCTCCGTACGACTGCTATTTTCCCGCTAAACAGACGCGTTTACTACAATTATGGGACGAACTCCGACTTCCGCATGAACGCCCCAAGCAGGTGTTCGGTGCACCATTGACTGTCATTGGCTTCGATGTCGACCCTAATTCCATGCAAGTATCCCTTCCTGTCGACAAAAAAGGCGAATTGGTTGCAGAATTGCGCCGTTTCGCACGCAAGAACAGTCGTTGGTCGCTTCGGGAGTTCCAACGACTCGCAGGGTGGTGCGAGTGGAGCTTTAACGTTTTCCCACTCTTGAAACCTGGTCTGTCGGTTCTATACGACAAAATCAGGGGAAAGAACAATGCATTGGCACTCATTCACGTCAATAACGCTCTCATCGACGAGCTACTTTGGCTCGCCGACCATATTGAACGTTCTGATGGTTTGCACCTCTTCAAATGCGTGGATTTTGATCCGAGGAGTGATGAAGTCGTTGTCGCCTATACTGATGCTTCCAGCGTTGGCATGGGATTGTGGTTTCCAGACGATAATTTCGCATGCCAATGTCACTTGCCCACCGACACCCCTCACGACACAATTTTCTTCTTTGAGGCACTCGCTGTTTGCTCCGCTATTCATGCTGTTGTCAACATGGACGAAACCCCATCACAACTGCTCATATACACTGACAATATGAACACAGTCGCTATGTTTGATTCACTCCGCGCGAAACCCGTCTACAATTCACTCCTGCGCTCCGCTATGGATATTTTGATCACCTACCGTGTTGACCTGCGCGTGGAACATATCCCCGGTCAGCAGAATGTGATAGCAGATGCGTTGTCCCGCTTTCATAACGAGCTTGTCAAAGATCTCGTGCCTACCGCTCTAATCTTTGACTTCGAACCCCCTCGGGATGCGTTGGGGGCGTCGAAAAAATGATCCCATGCGCAACCCAGTCCAGGCAACCCGTACGGGAAGCCTGGACACTTGAACGCTTGCAATTCGAGCGTTCTCTGGCCCTTGGTTTCGCTATCGAATCGACCACTGCGTCCGCGTACGATTCTCATTTGAATTCCTATCTTAACTTTTGTCGGCTGCACAATCGCCCAGTCCAACCAACAGACGACACTCTCTCTTACTACGTCGTCTGGTTATCCCATTACATTGAACCATGTTCGGTCGATTCCTATCTGTCTGGCATCGTCAATCGTCTCGAATCACATTTTTCAGGCGTACGAGAAGCACGAACTTCTTTGCTCGTCACGCGCACGCTCAAAGGTTGCAAACGCCGCTTATCCAAGCCTGTCCAGCGAAAACAACCACTTAGCCTCGATGATCTCTCCCTCGTGGCTGACGCTTTCGCCTCTTCTGTCGAGTACAACGACATCTTGTTCCAAACGCTACTCGTTACCAGTTTCAAGACTTTGCAATGCTTAGCCGAACTGTGCTGGCCCAACGCCGTTAAACATCAATCCTATCGCAAAGTCCCTCTGCGGCACTCTCTATCATTCACAAATGGCTCAGCGAGCTACACTCTCCCGCACCACAAAAGTAGTAGTTTGGGTGTTGGTTGTGAGATCTTGCTTCTCGGCGAACCTCACGCTAGGGTAGATCCATTGAAGCTATTCCATCGGTACGTTTGTGCTCGTGACGAAAAATTTCCACACCATCCACAGCTCTGGCTCACTTCAGCTGGAACTATTCCCACACGTGTGTGGTTCATGCGCTATCTACGGCGTTTCTTCCCGCCAAGTATTTCTGGGCACTCCATGCGAGCTGGAGGAGCAACAGCTCTTGCTGCAAGCGGCGTTGCCCCTGCGCTGATTCAGGCAGCGGGACGCTGGTCTTCAGACGAGTTCCAGAAATATATTCGCAAGCACCCTTTTCTGCTTAACCTTCTTATTCATGGTTCACACCTTCCGTAACTCATTAGGATCGACAGCTCAGACTCACTGCATCATTTTTCGCTAAAAGTCTCCCAAAGGCTCAATCACCTCTCCGTCCCAACGACTCATAACCCAAATTGTATTCAACGCACGCACCCCATCCCAACGACTCAATCATAACTACGTTCAAAACAAAATTATAAATTATAAAAAAAAAATAAAAAAATAATAGCCTTATAGTGGTTTTGTCGAGCTTGACAAATCAAGCTCGTTTTCTTGCCTCGCGAGGTCGTATCCGTGTACGAATTGTTCTTGCCTCGCGAGTTTTGTCGTGTCTGTGTACGATATACGTTTTGAAGCCTCTCTTCATGTACGACGAGCTGTCGGTCTTATTCCTAGTGTTACAAATTGATTGCGGGTCCTCCAAGCTTCAAGCTGGAGGATCCCGGTTGCCTAAACTCACTCAACGAGTGCCATTGGACCCTTGTGCAAGTTGATTCAACACAATATATATGCACACATACACAAAGGATTTACACAACACAAGTCGCGTAACTACCGTTGCCGAGATGTATCAGGATGCTTTAGGATTAGCGTGACTTCCCGTTTTGGTAACACCGCATGACGATGAAATGCTCGAGCTCGCTGTTGAGGACAGCGAGCTCAAATAGTTGCCTAATCCTTCACCCTTTTCACTAGTTCTTTTGAGGGAAAAAAATCACCTGTAGCTTAACTATGGAAGGCCACCAGATATCCATACGGGAACCAGGCAAGACACTTGAAGCTCACTTTGCAGAAGAAAAGTACCCCCTTTTTTTTTATGAAAGCAAGAGAGACGTGGCATTTCCTGGTGGGGAGTCTGTGGAAGATCTGGTGAGGAGGGGTGAGAGGGCAGTGAGGGAGGTTGTGCTGCCGCATGTGGTGAGTGTTGCGAGGTCGGGGAGGGACGAGCATATTGCGCTTGTGAGTCATGGGTTGTGTATCGTGCAAGTGGTGGGCGCAATTGTGAGATTGGGCGGAGGAACATGGAAACGAAAGGGACCCATGGTCAATACGGGGTGGGTGAGGGTAGAGGTACAAATTCAGGTGAGTGTGGCGGACATTGATTATGAGGTGGTGTTCACGGATGGTGCAGGGCGGGATACCAGTGGAAGTCGGGGATGGCGAGGTTCCTCTGGTAGAAGTGATAGTGATGGATGAGGGCAGGGCAGATCACCTTGAGGGCCTTGTGTGTTGGTTTCGTTTGTGATGTTGACTGACTGACGAGAACATGACTGACAGCTCGATGGAGGCCCACTTCAAGGCATGAAAGCGATTATGGGTGGAGGATTGGTGGTGGAGGGAAAGAACGCGAATGAGGCGGAGGCTATCGCACAGATGTCTAGTAGGAATCGGGTATAGAGCTTGCCACATATACATTTCAGATAATTGACGCATGCAAGTACTGCAGTGGCCTGGTCACTGTCTGCTGCTTGCCCATGGGAGTCGAGAAGCTTGATCGCGCACTCTATAAATAGCGCAATCTATCGAGGACTTGCCTCATAGAGGGGCTGGTCACCAGTCTAATAGCCCAAGGCAGTGTTACTTAACCACCAGCAGTTTTGAAAATGCCTCACTTTGAAGTTTGAACGGGCGGTGATGAGACCCAGATGCATATGTGGGCCACTGTCCGACGTGTGAGATTTTACAGACATTTGTGTTTGACAAAACCCCACTACCTACGCCCAAAATGTACACTCGCCAAATACGGAGCCGCTGGGCAACCAGGATGTTCTATCGCATGTTCGTGGCCTCGCTGTTGCCCCTAGCTTTGCAATGGGCAACGACTGGAGCTGCAGTGCTGGTTGTGTATTTTACTCCGACTGTGGTAAGTATTTTGATATGCATTTATCTGCACGCGCTGCTTATTAGCGGCACATGACAGGGCCTTGGTTGTAGATCTCGCGGCAATGGAGTCTATGGAAGGGGAAGGGTGCAGTGACCTTGCTGTTGCTAAACCTACCTTTGTATCCCAGGCTCATGGTTTTGGTTCCATTCTTTTCCTTCTTTGCTTTCACACTGCCCTAATTCTTATACAGTCCTTCCGGAAAGTCTTGACTCACGTGTTCGAAATGGTTCAAAAATAGTGAAAATGTCGAAAATTCAATTAAATCACTTTCGAGTTTTGTATGCCTCTGAACGGCTTCAAAAACATAATATCTCACACGTTTGTCACTCAGACTCGTCATGGTCTACCAGAGGATCAGTCGCGATTGAAAAGAACGAGCCCTGTACCTGCTTTTGGAGGAAGGATGGGACATTGAGCGCATTGCTGTTGCTCTCGGAGTATCGCCAAGAAGCATAGAGCAGTGGAAGGTAAATTATGATGAACATGGTCATATTAACCCTCCTACACCAATCATGGGTCGCCCTCGCTTGCTGGATCAAGTTATGACAGACGAGATCCAAGAGCTGCTAGCTGAAACCCCGTCACTGCTACTTGACAAGATTGGCGAATGGCTCGCCATATACCACGATCAGCCTATATCGACGTCAGCTCTCCACGAAAACCTCAGGGACCTTGGTCTCACCTACAAACACTTGAGAAGGGTCGCGGCCGAACGTGATGATGGTTTCCGAGCTGATTGGTTGCACAACATGACAACCAACTATACAGCTGAGCAGCTTGTGTTTCTGGACGAGTCAAGCAAAGATGACCGCACCATACTCCCTAGATATGGTTGGTCGCTCAGTGGACAAGCCCCCTTTGATAGGGTCAGCTTGAACAGGGGCATTCGATACAGCGTGCTGCCGGCTCTCACCATCGACGGCTATATGACTGTCCGAGTCATCGAGGGATCTATAGATGGCGCAGAGTTCTACAATTTCGTTGTCAACGACGTAGCAAGTATATCCTTTTCAGTGTCTGAATTTTCGCTGATCGAATCCGCTGCAGTTGCCCAATATGAACCCATTCCCGAGCCCCAATAGCGTGATTGTCCTCGACAACTGTTCCACTCATAAGAGTGATGCCATACAAGAAGCTGTAGAGGCATCTGGTATGCCAAATGCTACTTTACTTCGCCTGCAAGTATCTGACACCTTTGTAGGTTGTTTACTTATATTTCTGCCCCCATACTCTCCGGATTTCAATCCGATCGAGGAGAGCTTCAGTTGCTGTACGTTCGACTACATTTCATTTTATTCTGTCGCTCACACTTCCATTACAGTGAAGAACATCAGCAAATCAGTTCACTCTGGACAGTGCCGGACAGTGCCGGACAGCCCACAAGGCCCACAGCTTGGTCCCAACTTTACAGAACCCCACAGAAGGCTTCTTCTTCTGTGGGGTTCTGTACAAAACACTACATAGCACACTACTGTAGTCAGAAATTACCTATGTGTCTTGAGATACCAGACAAAATCCTGTGGATTTCCGTGTACAGAACCCCCAGAGCGCAGTGCTGTAGTCAGAAATTACCTATGTGTCTTAGATACCAGATGAAATCTTGTGGGTTTCTGTGTACAGAACCCCCAGAGCGCAGTGCTGTACTCAGAATGTGTCTTAGACACCAGATAAATTCTCTGTGGGTTTCCGGTCTCACTGGACACGAACAGACAAAAATTCAAATCATATCCAGCATATGTTGATTAGATAACAGATAGCAGTGCAGTACATCATGTGATAACGCGATAGGTAGAAAACGTAAGCGAGCTACAAGCAGGGGGAAATGAGCGACCTCAATCAAGCAAGATCTCGATATCAGTGTGGTGGGACATGTTGTTGCCATCGAGTTTGCAAGACGCCGCCCTACATGAATACAAGTTAGTGTGCTAGACTTGTTGGAAGCAAGAGGACTTACCATCCAGCCTCAGCCCACGATTGGAGCTGCTCGACCAACTTAGGACCATGGTAGGAATGTTCAATGATTTCTTGAAGCGACTTTAGTGCAGATGCATAGGTTGGGCGATAGTCCTTGGTGGTGAATTTGGGGAATGATTTTCCATTCCCGTTTTTTGCGAGGCCGTCGAGAACGCAAACGAACTATGAAACGAGTTAGTTTGTCATTGAGTGTGAAAATTATAAAAATAAAATACCGCAGCAGAGACCAAAGCCAAGCATGGCAAAGGCAACTGCATGCTGAATATGTCTGGATGTCTTCGAGCGATTCTATATGGTCCAGTGTACATGAACACAATGATGGCATCGCGGAGTGCAGGGTTGGCAAAGTTTCGTGTTTTTCCCTGCAGTGCCATGTTATTTAAATACTTATAAAATTATACGGGCAGCATACCTGTTCGTCCACACCATCGTGTAGAAACTTTGAGCCCTTCTTTAAGTCAGTAGCCACACCTTCCACCCACAAAGCATGTTCTTGAGGTGGGATATTTGACAGGGGGACAAGGCCAGGCATGGCTGAGGCAATCACAGCAACGTTCTTCTTGAGCTCAGAGCGCCAAGTCGAGAGATCTTCATATAACTGGATAACGGGAAGATGAGATAACAGCGAACAAAAAGACTGGCGATATATACTTACGAGTTTCGCCATATTGGGCTTGTGAATAGGCCAATAATCTGGTACTTGGGTCAGATACACATGCACTAGAGAAGATCAAAGCTTACCAGGTTCAAATTGTTTACCGGCTGTATCCCACTGGTAAAGAACAGCTAAAAGGGCCTCACTGACAGAGCCTGCCGAGTCTTTAACTCGAGCTGGGAACACATTCTCTAGCACATGCTGGGCATGACACTCTTCTTTTGCGTCCTCGAGGAAACTCTTCCAGTGGGCTGGGTAGAACACCAGCTGCGTAGGCTTCGGCCCATCAGATGAACTTTTGGATTTGGCTGATCGCTGAGTGTTGACTAGAACCTTGTTGTTCTTCGGATCCTTTGTCGTGATCACATGGCGTAAGAGCTCGAGGGAAGCTGGGTCGGGAAGACGGGGTCGCCTGTTCTTCTTATGATGGCGATTTAAAATGTCGTCGGCTACATCTGCAGGCTGGAAATGAAGTTGTTGAGTGCTTGGGGGCATGCCACCAGACGGACATCATACCTGAGAGCTGTCAGGTTCCTGAATACCTTGAGTTTCATTGTTAGAGACATGTCGAGCACCTTCCGAGACGATTGCATTACTTGACGGTTCGTCAAAAGCTAATGTTTGCTCAGCGTTCATGTCATCTTCGTCGCAGGAGTATTGAAAGTCGAAGTCGGGAGGAAGAGTGGAAGTAACATGGACTGGGGAAGGTTCTGGTTCTCGAGAAAACCCTATGAAATAATCAGGGTGACCATGGTGAGCATCATATGCAAAAAGGCACTTACCTGGGTGTACATGATGGCGCTCGCCAACCTCAGCCCAACCAAACTCCCTTTCACCAGCATTGTTACTGTCATTAGAATCATCATCGTCTTCGCCACCCACACTACTTTCACCAGAGCCTGAAGCGTCCAAATCTTCGGAGTCGGATTGTTGCAATGAAAGGTTGGTCCCAGGTTCAGAGCCGACTGTTTGTAGGGACGGGTCCAAAGAGTCCTTGGAGAAAGTCGGAACAATGCGCGCAGTGGACGAAGGATGTGAGTCTAAGGTAGCTGAAGGTGGCACTGATCGTGGGGCTGGCCCACTAGAAGAAGACTGATGGCCTCCAGTAAGGCTTTGAACAGCGCTGCAGGCATGATTCTTGGCGCCTTTCTCGGCCATCATGGGGTCTACAAAAGAATTGTTAAGCACTTGTGTTCCAGGTGGCACAATTGGTGGGCTGCCTTGAGGCATTTGAAATCCAAAGCGTCCGCCCGTTTCGCAGAGTGATAAACCCAGTTGCAATGATTGATAGCTTGACTCAATGCAGGTGATGTCCTGAAATAAAAATGAGCGCTTGACTTAAATATGATATGATGTCCTCACCGGTTCAGCTTGCGAGTCAGGGACAGAAGACGTCTAGTAGAACGATTGATCATTGTATCACCAGGAATGAATAAAGACAAAATTGCTCACCTTGGCTTTTTTCCCCTTCTGATGGGAACTTGTGATGGTAGAGCCCATACCGTTTGAGGCACTATACGGCGGAGGAGGCTTCTAAATATTGAACATCAGCCCCAACTGCACGGTTGAAAAATTGAGCTGACCTGTGGACGGCTGACACGGTTTCTTCAACGCGGTTCTGGAGCAAGAGGGTTTGCTGAGATATTCGGCGCGAGGGTCGTAGATCCCTTAGGTTGGCTTGTCCACGTTGGGGCCACCAGAGCTGCGCCAACTTTCTCTAGTTGAGCATTCCTTCCTCCTGTACCTGCACCAGAACGACCAGAACAACGAACGGGGGGAGCATTGACATCGGAAGATAGCTGTAGTGACACCAAACCAACTTCATCTTCTGTCCGCACCTTCTTTCCTTGCCCAGTGAGCGCTGGGACACCAGATTCTGCAACTTTGCACTTTTTCTTCGTCCTTTTGGGGCTAGATGTAGCTCGGGGACGAGGAGGCATGATTGAACTGGCAAAGGGTAGGAACACCTGGCAGAAGGAAGATAAGCGACAAGACCCAGAAAAATTCACTCAGCTCTTAAGGGAGTCGACCCAACCAAGCAGCATGTCACACTTGTAGGCAGTATGACTCGACCAGCAGTGTAAGTGACCGCATTCCTGCAGGAATATAGTTGAATGGAGGATTGCGTGAGGAGAACGAGCTCAATCATCAGGAAATCGACCCGAAATTGATATGACCGGATATAATTGGTAATCAGCAAACATTATTACAAGTCATGTTTTAGCCTTAGATATCATTATCATGGTGTCACACATATATGAACTAAGATATGACTATGCAAGACATGTCACCTTGATGTATCTTGGCTATCAGGAAATCAGCACAAACTTGTTGTTCCTAGATTTAGTTGACAAACTCAAATCAACAATCCACTGAATTATATAAGATTATATACAGAGATAAAGCTTGATCATAGGCATGACAACTTGGTATTAAATGAACAAACATCAGTCATATTACTTGTGTGCCTGAACTTTCTTGAACACACCACTTTCTAGTATTTTGCTTATAACTCACTAGGATCTTAACCAAAAAATGTCATGAGACTATGGAAAGACTACCCTTCACAAGGGCTACAACTTTGATTTTCATCGGAAAGATTCCCACGGTCTACCCTAGTCATTCCTTATCTTGGTCCTTAATCAAAATCCTAGTCCCTAATAACCAAAAACTCGAAATTTCATCAAGTCTTTCTTTACTATTGTATTCCTGTTGGTATTCTTAGTCTTAATAAGCAAACATCAGTCACATTATTTGTGTGCCTAAACTTTCTTGAACACACCACTTCGTAGTGTTTTGCTTATAACTCATTAGGATCTTAACCACAAAATGTCATGAGACTATGGAAAGACTACCCTTGACAAGGGCTACAACTTTGATTCTCATCAAAAAAGTTGCCACAGTCTACCCTAGTCATTCCTTATCAAAATCCTAATGTTGATTTTCATCGAAAAAGTTGCCAGTCTACCCTAGTCATTCCTTATCAAAATCCTAATGGTAGAGTATTATATTAGACTTAGAAAGTATCATATTTTATTTTAAGTCCAATGGATATGGTATATATGTCAGTTGCTGCCTAGATATATACAAGGTCATGTAGTCTAATGGTAAGTGATGCTTGAAAGTGTGTGAATTGATCAGGTGATCTCAGGTGGTAAGTTGTAAGCTGGAGGGTTCAAACCAAGAAAGTGGCATAAATTCAAATAGAAATAATGATTAGTAATTCTTTTATTTTACTGACCATAATATCGAACATTATACAGGCCAATTGTGTGACAGTTTTGTCTGAAGTATCCTAGCATTATAATACATTGTCAAGGATGGCAGGTGTTTGCAATATGTATCATATTTGTGCCTTTGGTGGTTTCTGCCAGTGGAACCTGCCTATCTAAAGCTTTGTCTGGCCAAGTGCAATTATGATAGATATTATATAAATTTTATGATATATAAAGCTTTATAAAGCTATGTCATTGTCGAGTCAATTTCCTGATGATGTTGTAACGTTAGTCATATGGGACGTTCCCAAAGTTGTGGGAACAGCTGCGATGAGTCACTACTTCTGAGTTGAAGGCAGGAAGGGGTAAAACATGTAATGAATACTACAATGCAAAAATGTAAACACTTCGCGAGCGAAAACCATATACTAAGTAGCTGCATACACAAATGAAATCAAGATTGACAACAAAACCGCCTAGCTACCCCGAGTTCGATGTCTTGTTCCTCTTCACAGGTTCAACAGTCCACTCATCATTCAGACCTCGCTTCTTCACTGCGGTGCAATCCAATTCCTTTTCCCTCATGATCTCTCCTGATGCATGCACATCCTGCCTATGCTTATCTACCAACCTCTTGCGGAGCAACCGTTCAGGGGCCAGCTCAGGCTCGCCCTTAAGAAGTTCAGTAATGTGTTTGTCCAGGATCTTGAGCAGTGCATCGAATTCAATGGGTCGGTGGAGAACTTGGCCATCAACAGCGCCGATCTGAACTGGAAAATTGAGCCTCAGGAGGTTCATCCACTCCAGTGCAAGCGGAATAAGATCCTTGAAGTAGCCGTCAAACTGCGCTTGGAGTGCAGCTTCGCCTTTGCCCACTGTGTAGAATGCAACCTTGTTCTCAAAGCACCCCCCGATATTCCGGTTGCTCCCCACATGCGGAAGCCATGCTTTCGAAGGGTTCAAATAGTGTTCTACACCAAGAGGGCCGCTGTACTCGATGCAGATATAAGTGAAGACGTAAAACAGCGATTCGAGATCATCTGAATAGTCTTGCTTGACGAATTCGATTTCCAAAGGTGACGATGATGATGCCCCTTTTTTTGCGGTGTGGGAGATCAAGATTTTTTTCACTTGCTGCAGGAGCCGCTGCGACATGAACGGAATTGTGCCCTGCAAGTTGAGTCAGTAAATTTACTCCTGAATCAATGATCCACTTACTGTTCCACCAATAGCATATGTATTCTCTGGTGTGATAGTCACAGTGAATTCCCAGTTGATCAGCATTCCAAGGCTATTACCATTGGCATCCTCAATCATCGCATTGTGGAGGCTGCAATTGCGGTGCAAGATACCCCATCGATGCGCTTCCTGTTGAACTGGGAGAACAATCGCCAATTAGTATCAACATGTATATCGCGAAGGAGGGATACTTACTGGCCACAATGTCGCGTATAGCTTGAACAAATTCCAACTTTGTTCGAAATTTATGCAAAGGTCACCCCCGGGGCTTCATGACGAGCCGAAAATGAGTGTGCCAAGTACCGACTAAGCTGGGTAGCTCTTGATATTGGTAAATCTTCGTGTTGTTGACCTCACCAGTTGAAAGCTTAACCTTGCTGAATTCTACGAGTTCTGGGACGCCACGGACACCCTGCATATTCTTCAACATAGCAACCTCATTCAAGATATCTTCATCATCTGCATTCCCAAGGACCCAGTGGTCCTTGATGATGTACTCTTCGTCATCTTTTCTAGCCAAGTAGCAAACGGTGCCACGACCAACCAGGCCATGACTTGAAAATAAAACCTCCAGGATGTCGTACCAGTTGTCATTGACTTGAATTTCACCGATTGGCGACAAATTCAGAGGAATGGAATGTTGGGCAATAAAAGGAGCTAGCGAGGTGGGAGTGGCCAAGGGAAGCAGTTCAGAGGGGAGTGTAGGAAGACCAGTCCTAATATCGGGCCGCTCATCTCATTCAAGGGAGGGGAAGGTGCTTGATAGTAAGGAATCACCGCCGAGAGTGTCTAGGCGACGTGAGGGCGAAGGTTTGTATGATGATGCTGAATCATATCCTGACTCGTCCGACTCCTTGTCCGACTCCTCGCCTGACTCTTTGCCTGACTCCTCACCTGACTCCTCTGACTCGCCTGACTGCTCGCCTGATGCTGCATCTCCTGTCTTCGCCCGTATGACAGATTCACTGGGGGGGTCCCTCTTATTCCGGACACGCAATCTCCTAGGAGGAATGGAACGACGGGATAAGACAGGGAGTTTGAGCTGTCGAATATTCATTGTCGTATCGAAACCGATGCACTCGCCGTTACCGAAGACAATAGCTAAGAGGATCTGTAGAAATTTGTTCTTCTGTTGGCTGATATGGAATGGAGGGGATACGGCAGAACCAGAGTGGTCGTATACGTGGACACGAAGCTCGCGATAGTGGCACCCCTGGTTGTAGTATTAGACCTAGTAAAATGGGAACTACCAGTTTTGCCATAGACACTTTTGACGGCAATTACCAGCAGCGCAATTTGACCTAATCCATGGCATTTGTCAGGCCCTATTTTGCTGGGTGTGTTGGCTTTCACAGCCGCATTTTTTGGATTTTTGAAACTCAGCTATGTTTTCAGTCACAAATGTGTTTTCCACATTTGTCAGATGTTTTGGTATGTTTTATTCTGCAATTTTGGCCTCCAAAAGCGGAAATTCACAAAACACATCCTGTTTTGGTCACCTCCTCATGTCAGGCCTCCCCACATTATTCCCACACTCCGCATTTTCGCATTTTTAGTCACCTACTGTGGGAATTACCCCACAACACCCAAAACATCATCCCAATATGGTATACCACATAATTATAATTATTCCCACACCCTCCCCACCTCACTGCAGCTTCACCACTACACCACAATAGGTCCCCCCTTGTATCTAAGTAGTAGTTTGGTATATACATGTATAATATTATATAATAGACCGCTTTTTTTGTCAATTTGTGTGCCTGCTCATCCTCCAGGGCCTTTTTCAAACAGGCTAGGGTACAGAACATTTTCGCATTTTTGCCCCTTTGATAGGGGGGTGTTCCAGGACATTCAGAACATATTTATGAGCATATATGAGTAGATTCCCATCTTGATTTCACCCCCTGAAGTGTCCTACATCAATAGATATAGCACATATGCAAGAAAACACAGAATATGTTCTCATTTGATTATTTCTAGGTGAACAGCCTTGTAAAAATGATTCACAGCATCTATTTAACAATAGGAACAATGTATCAGGAGCCCAGGACCATAGGATAATTCCCTGTTGCATGGTGCCCCCCCCCTCTCCTGGTGATTTACCCCCTGTGAAAATTTTTCCTGTAGGACCGGACCTCAATTGAGGTAGGGGGTCTATTCCTATGTATATTTGAGGTAAGTCTATCATATAGCTGACCCAGGACACACATAGGATCCTGCTACAGGAACAAAAACATAGAAAATCGCATTTTTGACACTTTTGATGTTTTTTTAGTCCCTTACACTTGCACAAATGACCAGACCTGCTCATATATGATCAGTAGTACATTCACAAATATGTTTTGTGCAAAGGATCAGCCCTACATAGGGTGCAAATGTGATATATAATGTACAGGGGCTTTTACTACTGATAAGAAGCCTACATAGTAATCAAGCCTGTGATAAGTAATCAAAGACCTGGGATATGTCCTATATATGCCCCTGATGATAGATTTGAAGATTTAGAAAAATCCATCAAGGACTGACTGAATGACAAGTAAAACCACACATGTGTGAAAAGTGACAATTGACATCTTTTCACACAAAGTTACATTTATATATGATACAGGTCAAATATTTCATTAACAATATGTAGGATACATTGTAGACTACTAAAGGAACATATACTACATACTGCCCTGAGGTTGAAGGGTGGTGGAAGGGATGTGGTGTATATCTGAGTTGACCTAGCATTAAAGTGCTACTATTGCTCAACTGACCATTTTCGATGTTTTGGGTCTTTGAACTTTCCCACACTCAATTTCTTATCTATTTCACTTCCTCAGCACTCAATTCTTGTAGGATTGTTCTGTACATTTAGGACTGTGATACCGAGTATATTTGAAATCTACTCCAGGTGTCTGATTATTAAATTTCGATGTATTGAAAGTATGGGATCCTTATCAGTAGAAATAGCAAGTATTCACACTAACTCAAACCTCTGGCCTATTTTGAGCTGATCCTTGTCACAAAAAGCAAGTATATATACTATGATAATGATATATGAACAGGTTGTATTATTTATGCAAGAGTAAGATACTGAAAACATCAAAAGTGTCAAAAATGCGATTTTCTATGTTTTTGTTCCTGTAGCAGGATCCGGTCTATTCCTATGTATATTTGAGGTAAGTCTATCATATAGCTGGCCCAGGACACACATAGGATCCTGCTACAGGAACAAAAACATAGAAAATCGCATTTTTGACACTTTTGATGTTTTCAGTATCTTACTCTTGCATAAATAATACAACCTGTTCATATATCATTATCATAGTATATACACTTGCTTTTTGTGACGAGGATCAGCTCAAAATAGGCCAGAGGTTTGAGTTAGTGTGAATACTTGCTATTTCTACTGATAAGGATCCCATACTTTCAAGGCACACAAATTGACAAAAAAAGCGATCTATTATATAATATTATACATGTATATACCAAACTACTACTTAGATACAAGGGGGGACCTATTGTGGTGTAGTGGTGAAGCTGCAGTGAGGTGGGGAGGGTGTGGGAATAATTATAATTATGTGGTATACCATATTGGGATGATGTTTTGGGTGTTGTGGGGTAATTCCCACAGTAGGTGACTAAAAATGCGAAAATGCGGAGTGTGGGAATAATATGGGGAGGCCTGACATGAGGAGGTGACCAAAACAGGATGTGTTTTGTGAATTTCCGCTTTTGGAGGCCAAAATTGCAGAATAAAACATCTGACAAATGTGGAAAACACATTTGTGACTGAAAACATAGCTGAGTTTCAAAAATCCAAAAAATGCGGCTGTGAAAGCCAACACACCCAGCAAAATAGGGCCTGACAAATGCCATGGATTAGGTCAAATTGCGCTGCTGGTAATTACCATCAAAAGTGTCTATGGTAAGAATGGTAGTTGCCATAATACGTAGGTCTAATACTACAACTACGGCTGATAGTGGTTGCATAAAGATAGCATCAGAGTGAAGCGCCTCCAGGGCTGGTGCTTCAAAATGATATACGCCTTGGTATCAAGGGATTTTGCGGCACACTTCCCTGGCCGGTACTTGCTGCTCGTTACCTCAGCGACGACCTTGATGCCTGCCCACCCAGGGTCTGGTTCATCTGACATAACAATGTCAGGTTTGCGGGGGATGTCTTCTCCCTTGATTGGGGTGGTTGAGTGGGCCCCACTCCATATACAATTTGCTTGCTTAGTTTTGAGTCCACTGTGTTCAGAAAGTGCCGCCGTGAGGGCGTTCAAAAGCCCTGCAACTACGTGCTCAGTAGTCAAGTTACTAGTAGAATGGGAAGCACTGCCTCTGGGCACCTGACTCCCCCCCCCCCCCCCCCTCAGCTGTCCCTCCTCGTATTTTTTACCCTTTTTATTTTTGCGCTGTTTTGGAGGCGGATCCGGCAGCCCCCAGTTCCACATCTTCACCTTGCTATCCCAAAGCTCCACAGAGTCTTTCGGTTGAAGTCGACAAAACTGATTATCAATCCGCTCGTTACAATATTGAATCTGAGAGAGAGGGATCCGAAGATCCTCTGCACGAGGGGCTTTCACCTTGAAGGATTGAAAAATGATGGATAGAAGATGCCCAAGGGGGGCGCTTCGTTTGATATGACTCGCGGGCTCCTCAAGGACTAGTTGATTCAGCTCTTGAGTAGTTAGCTTGTCCATCATCAGCACATCATGAATTAGAGGAACTTTGATGTAGGATCCCAGTTTTATCCTGACCGCTAGTGTTGAGAAATATTGTTTCTGTTTCGACTTTGTTTTTGGCTTGGATGATTTGGAGGGCATTGTACTCAGTGATGATGGTCAAAGGTTGGCATGGGAATATGTGCAAATTTTTCTTATCTCTTATCAAACTCGACTGCATAAAGACTATATACGTAGTGAAAAGCAATACAGATTGTTCCAAAAAAACTACATTGAAAGAGGGAAGTAAGTGCTTTTGTCCCAAAAATGATTCAGCCATAACTCCGACACATGCTCGACACTATTATAAGCAGTAAGGTGATTGTCTGCGGCGGCACCAAACCAAGGAACTAGATTAACGGGTGCGCGCAGTTGTGAAATTGGTACAACATCCCCCATACAAGTCCCGTTAGACCATCTTGCCCTCTTGAGGACATGCATCTGCGTAGTTGGGTTGCGGACACCAATGATGTCGAAGCGATGAACGTAGCTAAGGAACTGATCTCGCCATGCCCAGTGTGCGCCGGTCTTGCCGAGGGGGTGAAAAATGAGTCTGATTTGGGCGACAGTGTGTCCTGAAGGATGAGGTTGATAACAGGCATTGGGAAAGGACAAATGAGTGTAGTATGACTTGCCTTGAAGACTGCTAGCAGGCCACAAGTGTTCCGCTTGGGTATTGACAATGATTGAATCATAGTGTCCATATGTCCAAGGTTCACTTGGCGGCGCACAATTGAGAGTCTGAGCTGGCCGAATATTGTGAACATTGTGAAATTCTGTATCTTGCAAGCAAAGTTTAAACCATACTTGAACTTTCTCAAAAGGAAGCGCAGCATGATCTCTCGTTTATCACATCCATTCTCGATGCCAACCCATCCCTATTTCTCGACGAAATTCAAGAGCAACTCCTTGAAGCACGGAATGTGGAAGTCTCAATTGCCACACTCTCGTGCAGCCTTCGTCGGCTTGCAATCATGCACAAACAGACATCGAAGGCAGCAGCAGAGCGAAATGAGTTGCTCCGTGCAACCTGGCTGGCGGAATATGGGCACTTGCCAAAGGAGTATTTCGTGTGGATTGATGAGTCTGGGGTCGACAACCGAACAAACCGGAGACCAGATGGCTGGGCACCATCTGGAAGGGCATGCGTGCGACGGATGTCGTTCATACGTGGTCAGAAATTTTCCATCCTCCCAGCACTTTCTGTAGATGGTGTCATAGCTCTAGACATTTTCGAAGGTGCAGTCAATAAAAAAAAATTCATAGGATTTCTGCACGAGCAAGTTGTAAGTCCAATTGTTCTTCCGAGTCTTTATCTCTCGCTCAATAGCTTCACAGGCCCCCAAACTCACACCATTCCCAGGTCCTCATAGTGCTGTCGTGATTGATAATTGTGCCATTCACCATGACGAAGATGTCCGGCACATAATCGAAGGACTCTGTGGTATGTGTTCTGTAAAATGATCTTCGCTGTGAAAATTAACTGTTGTTCGCAGGAGCCAAACTCATATATTTACCCCCATACTCCCCCGATCTTAATCCAATTGAGCAGACATTTCACTCAATAAAATCTTGGCTGCGTCGTCACAAGGCCAAGGCCACTTCCATAGATGCTCGACCTTGGCTTATCCACCAGGCAGCTATGTCTGTTTCATCCGAGGATGCAGCTGCCTGGATACGAAACTGTGGTTACGAGTGATGTGACATTAGACAGATCTTTTCAGTATCATATAGGATAACTATTCTGACACCGAAAGCAAGAAAAGTATTAAAGAGTGTAAATAAATGAATGTTATTGAAGGATGATTGGCCTACTGCAGACGACGCCTCTTAACTTGAAGACGGTCATTCCACTCTCTCGCAAACATCTGGAATTTCAGCACTCGACCCTCAACAACATCCATTACATCAGAGAGATGAGCCACTGGCACTTCGCCAACAATATCGGGAGTCAAGTCAAGGTCGAAAAGAATACTTCCTGAATCGAGGATATTGATCCCTTTAGCCTTGAGGAAATCACCTAGACATGTTTGTATTTCCGTGCCAGCAGCAGGAGTTGGGGAGAATGGAGAAGCATCACAAGGACGAACCGGAGTGGAAGGCACTGGCAAATTAAGAGGTACAGCCTCAGGAACTCTTGGGGGTGCGAGTCGTTCCGTAATGAGTGGGATCATGGCAGCAAGAAGCATTGTTGTGGCATCCTGAGAGCCAGTTGAACTCAGTGAAGAACGTGGACCCGTACAACCACGTGGCTTGACAGCATCAAGCCGACCATCACGTAGAACATCAAAGTCAACCGTGTTTGGTGGCTCGTGCTTGGTGGCATCAGCAGCAGCCTGAATGTGACATCAGTAATGAGAAAGTCGTGAGGGGAATCAAATTACAATGGCAGCAGCCCATAGCTTCAATTTACGACTGTTTAATCCCAAATGCTCGCCAGTCGAGGCGATGTAGCAGTGGCCAGGTTCGCCATGCTCGCCGAGATGTTTCTCGCATGACCACTTGTTCTTCAGCTGCATGATAATAGCACCATGGATCTGAGACTCCTCTGAAAACGAGTCAACACGAGGCACCTAGGACGGGTAAGAATGTGTGTCAATGACCATGACTTGGACTACCTTGGTTCCATATAGAAGTTCTTCGTCCTGACGAGTGACTGTATCACCATGAGGAAGAGCCTATACAGCGAAATAGTCAGAGTTATCCCAGCTCGTTCATTACAACATACCCGTTTTCGGATTCTGAAGCCGTCCATGGTATCCACGTCGAATTCTACATTCACAACACAACTGTCCTTCTTTTTCTTCAAAAGAGCAGTGCGAGCAACATCAAAATCATGATCATTCTCAATAGTCAAAGCACCTGTCTTTCCGCCGCTGTGAAATTTTTGTTCAATTTACAACACAGCTACTATAGAACAATTTACCTCGATCCTGTCCACCAGAATCGGAATGCTGGGCCAAAATGAACGCCAGGGCTATACTGATCATCGAGATCATGGACACGAAGGAATGCTGTAATAAACTCGACACGAGACATGGTCTCGATGCGGACGTGATCAGACTTGATGGTCTTCGTCTTCTTGGAGGACAACTTTCCACGACCATTGCTCGATGAACTCCTCTCGACGACCAAAACGAGCATAGTGACTGATACCAGGTGACCGGCACTATCTAATGAAGCCAAAATATAGTCAGTGAACCACATGGTGCAAATAAAAAATATTATACCTTGAGATACACTGATCTGCTCGCCTGATACTGCAGACGGAAGGACCTGAGAGGCGGCCAGAGGTGTGCGATTACCATTTTCAATAGCGAAGTCACTGTCATCAGCTTGAAGATAAGTGTTACGACAAACCTCCTCAATTTCTGCATGTGAATGGTAGAAACAAGGAGGGTTAACACCTCCATCTATAAGACAATCAGCAATGAAACTAACATTACAATATACCTTACCAATCCATGCAGGATTCCTAAGCCAACCATCTGACGGACGAGGCTCACGAGGCAATGGGACATTTTCCTTGTCAGACAAGAAAGCCCCATGGCGACGAGGAGTTGGTGACACCTCGGTCCATGATTCTGCTGTCTCAGCACGCTGCATTGTCCAAGACGAGAGCAGGAGTTGATAAATGAGTGTGAGGATTGAGGGTAGTTTATTCACAAAGATTGTACCCACCTTTTATGCAGACGGTGAGACGACAAGATCTGTTCAAGCCAGAACTATTCAAGACAAATTAGTTAGATATGCCTCGTCAGCTGGTCAAACATAAATCAAACTATACCTTGTAGAGAAAGTTCACGTCTGTCAAAAACGGGCATAGTTTGCCTGAATACAAGAAAAAAACCTGCAGGGAAGACGGGAAATTCAGGCAGTGAGTTTGTGCACATATTGACCCTGCCAAAGAGGCCGGAGCTACACTTCAATTGGGAGCCTCATGCTCAACATTGACTGCATTTGGATGTCATAAGACCTAAGAATGAAGATTGTTAGCTCGAAGGGGGACAAGCAGAGTACATACAGTATTGCTGTGCGAAGCTTCGCGTCTGCGCAGCGTGACAGTGGTTGCTGTGGTTAGGGTTAGAGGTTTGGCGGAGGTATGTTCAAAATTTACACCCGCCAAATACATACAAACATATTGTATCCAAATCAAGCACTGAACGTTTTTATGCAATGCACTGTACATTGAGATTCACGCTGTTATACTGACAAGCCTGTGACAGGTTCTGTCGTCAAGTTGGGGGATAGTCATGGCATTACCGTTCAGCTAGATTGATGTGCTCGAGACACTACGTTAATTTAATTGTCGCAGAATTTCTGTAGTACCTTGTCAAAATTTAGCAATAGTGTTTTGTACCGCTTATTAAATTCAAGTGTTTGACTGTAGTACTGTCCGCACTGTGAGCTATTGTGCAAAATAATTGTCTGTGGGGAAATTTGACTAGCTAAGGAATTAAATTACTACAGACTTCGAGCAACTGGCTAGTTCTGTCTGTGATTGGAAGGTTGTGCGAAGTATGTGTCTGTGCATGTATGTCCATTGTGGCGTCTGTCCGCACTGTGAGCTACTGTGTGAAAAAGTCTAAAATAGCATTATCTGTGGGGAAATTTCCAGTTTGCTGATGAAGTGGCTTTGACGGCATTGGAGAGATCTCCAACACAGCCAATTCCCGGAGCAGGACCTTTGTGAAGCTTGCTTCAGGGCCATAAATGCCGAAAATGCTCGAGGCTGGTATATGCATAGTGGCTATCTGTAGCGCGGACAATATTACATGGAGGGGAGTAGCTAATAGTCGTCGGAGCATTCAGTTACTGTATTAGACATAATCTAACATTCAAAAGAGTGACAGTTATGCTTTTCTGCTCGACTTTGAAAGAGAGTGGTGCAAGTTTGCTGAATTTTCAATTTAATTGAATTTTCGACATTTTCACTATTTTTGAACCATTTCGAATACATGAGTCAAGACTTTCCGGAAGGACTGTATACCAAATAGCGCAAGGTAGTGCTCAAAATTGGTTACTTAACTGCCAGCAATTTTAAAATGCCTCACTTTGAAGTTTGAATGGGCGGTGATGAGACCCAGATGCATATGTGGGCCACTGTCCGACTTGTGAGATTTTACAGACATTTGTGTTCGACAAAATCCCACTACATACGCCCAAAATTTACATTCACTGAATACATACAGCCCAGTTTGAACTGTATTTGCGTGAGAGTCGTGGAACCAATTGTGTGATGTCATAAGACTGCCCAGGGCCAAATATTGCTTCGAATTCCGTGACACTGCCTCCGCCTTTAACGTTACTTCCACATGTAGTATATAGAGCGTCCAAAGACTCCCAATCAGGATTACGATTTGGCAACAGCGCGTCTTGACACCGCTATAATTAGGCCACAGCAGTCCCCACTATTTCTCGAGTTATTAAGTGACCTAGCGATATAGCATGACTCGGATATCCACTTATCTATCTGTCCTCTTCAAGTTCTCGTTAATGTGGTGCTCATCATGGCCTTGCACTATTTTCCAGAGGTGCGCTTTGAAAACATGGAATGATATGCTGCCATAAAACTGAACTAACACACTAGGCTTTCACGTTCAATGGGACTCCCGGTGAAAGATCACTGCGTGACAGAGAACAAGTGCTCCCAGAATCCCTTTGTTACACATCCTCCATAACGAGAGTACTCTGTTTTGTTGCAATAGGCCGCCCCGATCTTGAAGACCATTGGGAGTCACTGCAATCCGATGAAGCATTCGAGAAGGTGAGGGGCAGCCAGTGCTCTATCCTGTCCAGCACTATCTCCGCAGTAGGCTATTCAACTCTCTGCAAGTTCAAGCCGGCGCTAACGTAGCCTAACGTTTCAAAAGGCGAGCCTGCTTCTCACGACAAGTGGTATTTTCGTAACCACTGGCTCTCCCGTGTCATATCTTGAATATAATTCACCTGCAACCTATTTCCTGCTCTTTATGTCACTCATGATGGCAATGATTGCGATGCTCACATCTGGCTTGAACATGATCCGCTGGCTACAAGCCGATCGGCAGTGGACTCGAGAAGTAACCGTTATTCTCGCTTTACTCACTACATCGGCTGACCTCTTGTCAGCAACTCATGCCGGGCGGCTACTTCCTCCTGTCCTACCTGTTATCGATCGTTATGCCCATACTATTTGTTGGCTTGTCCTTGAATTGCTTCATATTTGGTGAGTTACCCAGTAACCGGATGCTCTCTTGAATATTCACATATTTCTCCCGCAGCGATGTTGGTAGCAGGCTTCTACTCCCAGAACACGGTCTGCTGCATACTCACCGCAGTCTGGCTGGTCATATACGTCGTCTAGTACAACCGCAGCTCGGCTACGGCCCGCTCCGGCTTGGCGTTCATTGGTTTGCAAGTATTTTGGCTATCCAAGTGAGCCAGGCTACTTATGTATAGTTTGGTCTGGTTCGTTAGCCGTTTGGAGTCCCGCGAACCAACTGTGAGCCAAAAATAATCAACAGCGGCTCGAGCTGGCTTGAGGCCAGCTCAAGCTGATTTATAAATACGAAATCACGTCTCTGTTGAAGTCTCATTCCCGGTTAGTTTGACTGTTGCTCCTCGAGGCCCCAAGGCTCAAGTTATCTCATAGTATACCCACCATGAACCATAAGGTCCCGATACGAGTTGACGGTAGATTCAGACTCGGAGATGTTTTGGGATCTGGTTCATACGGTGTGTTGTTCACAAGCTGACTATGATTTTTTAAAATTAACATACTATGGACCCTACTTAGCTGTTGTGTACCACGCTCAGAACATCATCAAAGATGATGCTGTTGCCATCAAACTTGAATGTATCACAACCCAGCCATCTTCTGTACAGCGCGAATACGCCATTCTGAAACGACTTGAAGGTGGCGTTGGGATACCTCGCGCTCTCTGGTTCGGTCGAGAATCAACATATCATGCTTTGGTTCTCGGCCTCCTTGGGCCATCACTCCAAGATCTTTTCCTCACACATAATCGAAAATTTGGCCTTCATACTGTTGTCAATCTAGGAATCCAACTGGTAAGTCGGTTCGTGCTGGGTTGTTGCAGATAGGCTAACCCATTTTCCAGCTCTCACGTCTTGAGTACATCCACTCGAACAATTATGTTCACTGCGATATCAAACCACAGAATGTCTTGGTGGGCCTTGGCCATTTGAAGCACACTGCATTTATAATCGATTTCGGTATCGCGAAGGAATACTGGGACACCGCAACTAGAGTCCATATTCCCTTTCGTCACAATCAACGTCTCACTGGCACTCCTGCCTTCGCTTCAATCAACAACCACTTAGGAGTTGACCCGGGTCGTCGCGACGACCTTGAATCGCTTACATACATGTTGATCTATCTGTTACGCGGCTCCCTTCCATGGTTAACTAGTGACCACGAAAAACTCTCCAGCTCTTCCATACTCGAGCGCAAGGTCAACACCACCATTGAAGTCTTATGCGATGGAATTCCCGTTGAATTTGCAAGTGTTCTCATCTACACGCGCTCTCTTGCATTCTCGGAAGACCCTGACTATGGGCATCTTCGTTCATTGCTTTGTGGTCTTCAAGCCACCTTAGATGTGCCATCTACATGCTCGCTGGATTTCAGCATGCCCGATAATCACATCACACATCACCCTCCAATCTCCAATGGACCCTGGATGGCCGAGGCTGGCCCCATATCTGCCGGATGCAACACCACTTCGCAGATCTACTCGTGTGTGAGTATTCTGTCTCGTTTTCCCATTCACAATCTGAAGCTAATTTTGATTTCGAAGTTTACACCAACGTAATGCCTCTCCCATGCACCCAACTGCACTGCGGAAAAAGCCATTAGTTGCTAGATCACGCTGTTGAATATGTCTTTCTATCTCTACATAACTGTACAGTGTACAAGTCTACAATGTGTTTCTCATAGGTTTCAAACCGTTCAATGCGGTCAAATATATGTCGACAAATGTGCGTCATGAACCCTAGGCCTGATTCCCGACTCCCGAGGGCCGACTCGACGCTGAGTCACGCAGCTTCTTATCTTTTTCTCACCCTACCATCTCCTTGCCCATCCTCCTTGCAACTTGCAAGTGCTGTTTTTCTGCAAATCAGTCGGTCTGCTACAGAAACAAACCTGTCCTGGATACCTGTACCTTACTCCTAAAGCCTGAGTCCCAACATCTACCAGTTTCGCCTTATTGGATCATATCGCTATCATGATTCATGAGTCATTACCAACCTCCTGGATAACGCATGGGGGATTTTCCACAAACACCCCACTCCCCTTCCACTGTATCGCAATTAAATGCTCAATCAATCAGTAATCAACTCCTGGATTGAAGGTAAGCATTAATTCCCTTGACCCATTGGTTGATATTTGAAACATGTGTTCAGTGAGCGTCAAACCACCCACCCTGACAACGATGGCAAACCCTCTGCAAACATGAGATGTCCCTTTCACTGGATGTCCTTGCTATATCGCAATCTGGCTTCTGGACAGCCAGTTGAATCTGAGGATGTAGGTAAGCTTTACTGTGGCTCGATATTAACAACTGATTGCGAGATCTAGGGTACATCAGAACGCACATCTTATAGATCGGTATCCCTCTCATTGGGTAAGTAGTGGGCATCGGGGAAACCCCACACATGTATTGTGCTGCCTAGGACCACTCGAATGAACAAGATCTTACGGTATGTACCCTGCAGTTGTCCTCCTGGTGCCATATCACAATTAATAATGTTGTTCAGACCTTAGCTTGTGCGTACATGTTGGACTTGTCATTAGTTGACTCGGCACTGGTGTTTCCCTGCTATTTCCCCTGACGAAGATACATAAAGACCGTGTCTTTGAATCTTTACTGTCACTCAAACATGCCTCCTCGTCGACGAGGGCAGAAGTCTCAAGTTTCCACTGTGCCTACTCATGCTGCTCTAACTCCTACTGCCGCTGCTCCAATCGATGCTCCCCCCATCGTTACCCCCCATCGCTGCCGATATTGCGCCCATCGCTGCCACTGTTGCGCCCATCGCTGCTGCTGTTGCTTTGAATGCAACTATGCTTCAACACCCCCAAAGGCAGCGGCAACTGCCTCTGAGGTTCCGCAATAATAGCCCAGTTCGTACTGGCACTAGTCGCACACCAGATGATGGAGAATACATTGACATCGGCAATGTCTCCGGGGATGAAGAAGATAACTTGCCTGCCCCCAACGTTGGGGCTCCTCCAGTTCCCAGCCCTCTGCAGACAGTCACTAGTACTATCTACTCCACCCAAGTCGATCCCTTGGCTACGGGTGTCCGAGGAACGCAGCCTAGAAGCACTGCTGATATCAATCACTTCTTTAGGGAAGATCCAGCCACTAAACGCAAGATTTGTCGAATCTGTGAGTGAGTTTTGCGTCTGCAATTATTTCATTCTTTCTTACGGCCTTGTCCAGGGATTTGCAGAAGGTGGACAGTTCACACCAGGTTATCTCGTATAGGAGCACAACCGGCACTTCTGCCCGTCATACTCATGCTTTCTATCACCACACTGATGTTTTCCTGGAAGAGGCGGAGCGCCTATGCTGGCCTATCTTCATACAACCACTCAATGAGCGACTTGCTGAAGGGTGGACTTTGGCAGCTATACGTGACAGGCTTAAGGACCCTGCATATCACATTGAGTCGCTCGGTACCATCCCTAATCAGGGACACGGCAATTTTCCGCCTGGAACCACCTTTTCTCCGGAGGATTTTATCCCAGATTTCAGCATTGATGAGATGCATCGTCAATTGGTGAAATTCATAGTGGCAGACGATCAGGCAAGTTGGTATTACTTTCTACATGCCCTTGCTAATTCATTTTCTGCAGGCAATAAACATTATTGAATGCGTTGAGTTCCGACGCCTGATACATTTTTTGCGCAAGGATTTGACCGATTCAGACATTCCCCACCGCACAAAACTTTGTGAGCTCATAATAATCACGTGGCAAGAGTATTTCCAGGTGTTGAAAGGTGATCTTGCCATGAGTGTCTAGTTATCGAGAATCCCGCCATACATCTTATGTATTCTTACAGAAGGTGCAAGGAAAAGTATCCTTCACATCTGACCTCTGGTCTGATCAGAAGCTCCGCCCCTTTATGGCACTTACCGCTCACTGGATCGCCAAGGAAGAGCGGACATCAGTACTCGTCTTAAAGGCAGCATTAATTGCATTTCATCACGTTCCAGGAAGTCATACCGGCAAATCTCTTGGTTCAGTAATACTGCACCTCCTCGATCGTGCTGAAGTTGCAAAGGATGTGAGTGTTCAGCTGTACCGTATGATGTGCTCTGACTTCGTTTAGCCTGGACACTTCACGTTGGACAACGCGGCCAACAATCAAACATGCATGAAGGAGCTATCACATTTACTCGAAGAACGCAACATCGAATATGATCCAATCGAAAACAGAATCCCATGTTTTCCGCACGTGATCAACATATGTGTGAAACATATTGTTGACGACTACACGACAGCGGATTTCTCATCCATGGAGAAGACCTGGAATGTTTGTGGTCAAATCATCGACAAGAATGAGTATGTCGGCGCCATCATCGGTAAAGCTCTCGAATGGGCCAGAACTCTTGTGCACACCATCCATGCATCAAACCAGCAACGTTCGAATTTTAGGGATACCATCGTGATAGGTAATGAAAACGATTGGTTCCAAGGAGACAAAGGCGAGCCTATAAAGCTCCCTGAAGTCGAACTCCTGCTCGATGAGCCAACCCGCTGGGATTCGGTTTATGTTATGCTAAATCGTCTATGCAATCTACGTCAGGTGAGGTTTCATCTCACTGAACATTTGTGGTGGGCTAACCATTGCCCAGGCAGTTAATATGTTCTTCGATTCTCCCAATCAATGCTCTATAAACGACAAAAAGTTGAGTCCAATAGAATGGCATTTTCTACAGGACTTCGAAGTTATTCTGGAGGTCAGTATCAATATCTTCGTAACTTATGTCACATTTAACATTGTCATTTCAGCCCCCCCATAGAGCTCAGCAATCCATGTTGAGCGAGAGCACTCCCATGTTGGGTCGTACGGTTCTGGTGTTTGAAAGGTTACTTGAGGATTGGAAGCAGGTGGCCAATAGCGCCCCGCACTGTGCACCGCTCATCAACATTGGTTTGACTTGGGCGGAGAAGTATGATGACAGGATGTCCTCCACAAATGCATATGCTGTTGCGATGTGTAAGTCCCTCACATTTTTATTAAATTTGATGTCTTACGATCGGTTTATAGTCATGGACCCCACATGCCGAATGTCATGGGCCACAGATCATTGGGATGAGAACCAGGTAAAGTCAGCAAAGGAATTCATTCTCAAGCTGGTGCGTCTATCTATCTAGCTTCAGCATGCGCTCATATGTCCTGTAGATGCATGTCAAGAGAGGACAGTGGACCTCCAATATGCCGGCTCCAATCCAACGACCCTCGAGACTACAATCACACACGCTAGGCTCCCGTATCTACGGACTTCGTGAGGGGGATGCACTGCCGGTTTGTGACGATATCATCCAGACAGTCGATCAGGAGTTTGGGGCTTATAGCACAGCTAATATCAGCCCCAAGGGAACAAACATACTCTCCTTCTGGCAGGTGAGTCTTGTCTCCGTCAAGTGTTACAGTAACATGGCCCCCCTATCTTTTTCTCACCCTTTCACCTTGTCACACCGTCACAACCATCACCTCTTCACGATTCATCATGATGCTTGATGCACACTTCTTGATCCCCACCAACCCTGACCTTCTGTGACAGAAGCTAGACGCTTCCATTGAACCCTTGATCTTCCGCCTCACGGCCTGTACTTCTATTTCCCTTGATCTTCTCATGAACCCTGATCCCTGACCTCATGGTCATATACCCTCGACCCTACCTTCCTGATATATCTATCTTTAGTTCCTTGACCTGCCCTGAACACCGTTCCCATTCCCCTATATATAGTTGACTCCATTGTACTGTATTTCCCTAACTTGAATCTACTGGGTTTTACCTGAACGATTACCTGATCTCCTGATCCTGATTACGAACTGCTATACTCTTGGATCGCTATCCTTGAGTCGACATTACCTTTTGATTCTCTTAGACTATCCGTCTTTGAGTCGATACCGATCTCTCGCCTAGACTTCATAGTCGACAGCGAAACCCTTCTTTGGCTTCGCCTTAGAAGCTTACCTATCCTTTAGTCATATCCCGACGGCTAAGGCTATCGGGTATACTGACATTCCGACTCCTGATTGATAACTTAGAGGACGTACTCTCTTTGTTAACCATCCCAGTTCGAACACGACTTCTGTCGTAACATCAAGTGATGTATTTTGTTGTTGATCACGAGGTTTTGACCAGGTGTCTGAGGGGATGTTCCCAACGGTTTACGCCATCGCTATGGACTACCTCCCAGTCCAATCATCTGCTGTTCCCTGTGAGCGAGTGTTCTCGTCGAGCAGCGAAACATACACGAAGAGGCGTAACTGCATCAGCCCGATCCTCATGGAGGCGCTACAGATGGTGAAGTTCTCCCTAAAAAAGGAGCAATTAAATTTCACCAAAGGCTGGGCGGCATCGCAATGGGCCATGGAGACTGCGGTGGTATCTGACAATAGTTCTGATGAACTTTTGGGACCCGTCTCAAGTGGACCTACAGATGACAGCCGTGCATATGACGCCGTTCTCAAAGCCATCGCAGAGCATGAGTGCGATGGCATCGACGACGACGTTATCGTCTATGACACTTGATCGTTTATCTTTGTTTCTCACTTGTTGTTTACCATCACACACCTTACGATTCGTCTTGCATTGTGTTTGGATATTGAATTTCAGTTGTTTTCTGACAGTCTCCTCGTCTATCCTTGATATATGTTGAGCTCGAGGATCGCCCTTCTCCTCAGGTGAAGCCAAGTTGTTGGGGATTCCGTCTCGGGCACCACCCCGCCCGTACCAGAGAGTGTCTGTTGGCACTATATCCCCATTATTGGATACCCTGTGAGTGCCCCCTATGACTATCGCGAGGCTCTCGTTCATATCATGGTCTTGTCTTAGGCTCACTTTCTGACTGGCTTTCACAGAGTTTTGCCCCCCGACGATGTACTACACAACGATTCCACTCGTCTCTGAGAGACCTAACAACAGGCGCTGGGATGCCTCAAAATTGCGTGAACTCCGGAAGAGGCTAGATTCTGGTACGATGAGTTGCTGGTGACTTTTTGGATGGCGAGATTGTCGACTTGGCTTCGGACTGGCTGGGCAACATGGTAGGTATCCCCACACCGAGTCCGGTTGCTGTGGCTCGTAAGTCATCGGTGCCATCCCATATGCCATTCACACTGCAGGTGGCGAAATCAATCTGATGCTGAAGTTCTCAGCGAGAAAGGACGGGGACAGGTGCGCGTTTCCATCATGCGTGACGACATCACTTACCTGACTCACCAACGCGCACGGGCGACACATTCAAGAGATAGAGACAGTAGGTGATTGTTTGGGCCATCCTTTTGCAGGTCAGTGATTAGATTCTGGATGCGGGTCCTGAAAGTAGCTCGATTGACGAGCTCGCTGTCCCAGAATGAAAAGTGCTAGTTCATTTACGCTAGGATCAGTCACAAGCAGCCCAACAATGACCTTCTCAACCACCGCTTATACAAATTGCCATGGATCTGCTACCGTCACCATTTCATACTTTGGACAATGGGTCAGTGACACATCTCTAGGCAGTGTGATGCCTACGCACGCAATCCCAGCGCATCCCCCTACTCCCGCCTTCCGCGACCAAATATCTTCATCATCCAACGCCGCCACCTCAATCTCCACGGCATTCTCCTTCCAGCTCTTCGCCCCGATGTGCGGTGTTTCTTAGCCACACCTTCCTCATGCAGTTTTCGTGGGCGAGAAGCGCTGCACATTTGCTGATTTATTCAGTCTTAGAACACTAACAAGTAAACCACTCACCTCATCTTGGGGAGACATCAGCGCTAATTTGATTGTAGATCAGACTGATCAGTGTGTTGGGGAGTTGACAAGATGCCTTCCCTTTTCGGCTTCACGTACTTAATTTTTGATTAGTCTAAATTTATTTCTAATTTATTTTTAACTTCAATTTAAAAATATATTTGAATTTTAAACTGGCTTTAACCCCTTAAATTGACTGAACTACAGTTTATCGAGTCGAGTCGGACCGTAGATTATATAAACCGAAGTCACGTGCTAGCTCGGTTATTTACAGGTCCGGCTACGGCTAAAGCCGGCATTAAGCCGAACTTGCGGCAACACTACTCATGCCCCTCTTCCTCTTCATCAGAAGACTCTACAAACTCAGCGCTTTTGGGACCTTCCTGCAGCTGGGTAGAGTTCTTCTTTGCTCTCTTCGAAGGCCTGTTATTCTCCTTGTTTAGTCTGGACTACGTCTTTGATATTGTTAAGTGTTTGATGTAGTCAGACTGGTCGATCTTGGAGTGATTTGGCAGGCAAAGTGAGGAGTTTGAAATTTGGCAGATGCCGGTTGTGCCGCTTTGGGTAGTCATTGTATTTGGACAGCGCTGACCACACAAAGTTCCTTCATTCGCATCGTACAAAGCATTGTATGCCTCTAACTGATTATAGTGCATCTAGGAGCAGTACTAAATGTTAAATAGGACAATCAAATGATACCTTTTCATGCACTATACCCACCCATGATGCGGCCTGAACATTTGGCTTGGATGGTCAATCCTTCCAGCCTGGACGAGGAAGGAAAAATTCTCGCTGTCCTCAAGATACTTCATGGATTGCGGATGACGGTCATGGACCTCATGCTGCACTCAATCTCGCAAAGACCCTCCATGGCAACTTGGAGGGAAGGTTTTTTTCGGAGCAATGCACTTGTGCAATTTCTTAATGTGTTGGGCACCGACGAGCGAGCAAGCAAGCACCTCCGTGTCAGTTTGCGACCCCTTGCTATCGCAATGGTTATTGATGAGGTTGACACTGAGATGGAGGCCGCTAAACATATTTTTCATATGTCATCGAAAGACATCACCCCCGAACTACTCCTCTCGATTAACCTCGACACATTTTTGACAGAGCCATTACGAGAAACCACTCCATTGCTACGCCATGTCCTTCTGTCAGCTATGCAGACAGTGCGAGCTGCCAAGGAGAACAAACATCAGAGTGCTGAGACAGTAAGTGTTTAAATTTCATTTTTGAACAAAGTTGATAAAAGAATGAATAGTGCTGTACTGTGATCGAGTCCCAGATTGCGAACATTCGCTCCCAAAACAATCTCGCCTTCCAGATGATCCACGGATTATGCTTATTCAGTGGTGGTTCATCGCGCAAAACCATCGATTTGCTCGCACACTGTGGACTTTCTCCTGCCTACGACACATTACACAATGCTCATGCCACCATGACTGACGGCCAGATTCAGCGTGCACGTCTAGTATCTCGTGGACCGCATATGATCGGATGGGATAACATCCAAGTATCCACTTCGATTCACGTTGAACAACGTCCCTTAGCTCCACCCAAAGTCCAATCGGGCACCACAACTATTATCTACCCCCTTCGTAACACAACAATGCGAGACATAGAGCTTCGACCTATACTAGAAAACCGTGCTAAATGCAACCTGATTACATTCGTCGAGGACGTCCGGCCTACACGTTCGCAAATGTGTGATATGTCCGAACATATGGTCCTTGACATCATTAAAATTTTAATCGACAATCATCCTGGTTTTGAATATCTCGCGAGTTCTCCAGCATTCAAATATCACTCCTACCGACCACCACCTCCGCAATCAAAGACTCAAGAGTATGTGTTGAGAACCACAACAAATGACGAGTCCACCACTGACGGCAACATTAAAGTTGCACGGAATGCATACCTAGAGCAGCTCGGATTTGGCCCACATGATCTTGATACCCAAGCAATTCCTTGTATCAATGATCAATCAACAAACTCCCGAGTTCACAGTGCCCAGCTTTTGCATTCAGACGACATCAGCTCGATAAATCGTATGGAGAACTTCCAACTTGCACCTGGCTTCTTCCACGTCCAACTCAATCTTATCTGCGTATTCTGCATATGCATCGTGGTTCGATAGAAGACACTGGAGGCATGCAGTACTACATCTCATTGCTGGGAAGGGTCAGACTGGGTGCTGAACATCCTGATTATCGCACTCTTGTTTCCTTCGCCACGCAAGTACTCGTAGGGAACACACTCCTCTATTGGGAGACAGTTTCAAAGACATGTCTTACGGCTCTCGCCGAAGCCAAGCCAACATTCGGGGAAATGAAGTCCCTCGCAACCAACATCTATCACACCTATGTTTCATCAAGTGCCCCCCGTCAAATCTCGGGAGTTGACCCAGAGAGTGAAGACGGTATTCTTCGCAACATCATCCTCCTCAACTGTGACCTCCTCATCTTCTACGAGCTCGATCTCGCCATCTCGTCAGGTGATTTTGGCCGAGTTGAAATTTTCCTCTGTACTCTCACAATGATATTTGCTGGGGCTGGCTGCAAAAATTACACAACGGAGTTACTTCACTTCATCCAGAACCTCAAGAAAAACTGGACTTCCAAGTTTGTGTAAGTTGTATTCCTTTTTCTCGAAGTGCAGCTCTCACAGATCCTTTTATCTAGAAATGTCATGCATGACAACATGCTCATTAACATCTCCGGTCGTGATGGTCATGCTGTGGGTGTCGACAAAAATTGCAAGCAAAACATCAACTTTCAAAAGGTATAACTTAACTAACAGACTCAGAGTATGATCTATACTGACAACAGGTCTGTTTAGAATTGGTTTGCAGCGAAGGGACTGCACAGCACTTGGGAACAGCTCGGAGACTTGGCACCGAACATCCCTATATATCGTCCACTCAGACGTCAGTTTGCCAAGGCCATGGGAAGTTTGTGGGGCGGGACTACACACACGACACCTAACAGCTCAATGTCCATTAAAAAGTCATGTCAAAAGCGAAGGAGAAAAACTTGCATGTCTACACACCTGGTCGTATGGCCAATAGACGTGTGAAGGATCTCCTCCTTGATGGGAGTGCACACTTGAGATCAAAAGGATTTGACACATTCACGAAGGGCTACACAGCATGGGTAAATAACAGTGCAGCATTTCCAGAGGAAGAGGATGACATCAAGGCTTTGATGATTCGAAATGCAGTTGAGGTGCATGAGTAGCGTACAATATTTAGCAGTCCCATTCTAATATTCTAGAACCATCCATGCCTATCAACTTAAATGCCCTTTTCTTTGGCTGCGGGTTTGGTGACTTGAAAACAGATTCAGAACGTGGATGTCGAACAGCAGCAGAAAGAGGAAGATCGAGATCCGGTGTTGCACATCGACTGGACTGCGGAGACGATGTGGGGTTGTATGAGTTGACTAGTGTTGTGTTGTTCTCCGACTCCAGCTCGAACGGCATCTGATTGGAGGTGAGAGGTCTTTTACCTGCTCGTGTGGGCTTCTTTGGGAGGGACCTGTTGTAACCATCAATGACACTGTGAACCTGCTCGCCATAGGAATCTGCCCATTCGCTGCTCTCCTCCAGAAACGAGACCACGTCAGCAGTTGATTCAAAAGCAGCCTCTTCTTCTCGTGCGAGCTTGCTTATACTCAGATCGGAAAGAACCCATTCATCTAGCCAGCCTTGAGTGATGTCGTCATTGGAGAGGGCATTCTTCCGCCAGGCTTGGAGCAGTTCTTCCAATGGTGGGCGCTGCTTTGTTGGACGGTATTTTTTGTGTGTCTTCTTGGGCTGGGCTTGTAGATGAACACTTTTTGTTTCCGAATCGAGTCTAACTTGCAGAGCGATCAATGGTAACGTTTGTCCAGGCAGAAAGTAGTTGATGTTCGTGGTCGTGTCAAGATGCTGGTCGCAACAAAATGCGCTGTTGTATTCGAAAGCTGCGCTACCAGTGTCAATGCTCAGCTCAGTGAATAATCTCTCTTACCTTCGGCTGTCGTGTCACCATTATATTCAGCTAGGAATTGTCGACGGCACGTAGAAGTGTTCACAAAGTCGAGCATAGCTGGATCGGTACGTCGCTCTTTTGCCGTAGGTTTCCCTTTGTGCAAGACTTGAGTGTCGTTGGTGCTCTTGTATGCCCACTTTTCCACGATCATCAAGACATGACAAGGCCCCCGGTCCCATCCGCCTCGTCCAGCCCGCTGTTCATGCTCAGAGACATCGATAGTGATACCGAATTGGACCACGAGCCGTATGTCGCGGACATTGATTCCCTGGAACGAGGTGAGCACAAAGTTAGCTATCAACTAAATTAAATGTTGTCCAGGAACAGTCACAGCGGACGCTCCCGAAGTTGCAACTATGCCCTGAACAAGCCCATCTGGCTTTCGGAACTCGTCGAACACCATTTCGTTGTGTTCCACGGACATGCTGGAATGGAGGTGCCGAAACTTGAATACACGTCGAACTGCCTCGGGTAAGCGAGTGTTGAGATATCTTGCGACAGCCGCAGTACTGAGTTTGTGATCTATGAATATGAGGGACTTCGGAGGATAGGACATTGGTGGATGAAACGGCTCGGACACAAGAAAATCGAGGTTGCTGAAATTTTTGATGGAATCGACCATGGGAATCACTGCATCACTGACATTGGGGCGGTTGGTGGTAAGCATGAAAGTATCTGTCTGATCCCTCGGAAGATTCAGAGATTTGATGATCCGCTGGAGCATTTCGTGAGGTAGAGTTGCCGAGAAGAGGGTGACGAGAACATCGACTGGGAATTGCAGCAGTACTTCGGCAAGCTTGCCATGTGCTGTGCGGAATGCAAGCTTCTCGCCTGGCTTGGGCTCTCCAGCTGTAACAATAAAATGTGCTTCGTCAATGAAAAAGAAACCAATCCATTTGATAAAATTCTGGTCCTTTGACATCAGCGCGAGACGTGGAATATGTCCACCTTCAGGAAAAAATTGTTCAGGTGTAACAATGAGGTTACGGAAAGCTCCTGTGTACACGCGCTGCAGGAGAAAATCACATTAAAGTCATCTAGTAGGACAATGACTGCACATACATTCCAAAGATTCTTGTCAGACGGAGTATCATGATTAATCGCGATTGTTACAGTAACATGGCACCCCTATCTTTTTCTGACCCTTCACCTCTTCACCCCGTCATAATGTCACACCTTCACCCCTTCACGATTCACCATGATGCTTGATGCACTTCCTGATCCCTGCCGACCCGGACCTTCTGTGACAGAAGCTAGACACTTCCTTTTCCCTTGATGTTCCCACAGAACCCTATCCCTGACCGCATGGACTCCTGCCTACTCATGCCTACCCGATATATCTTTCCTGACCCTTGTACGATTACCAGACCTGCCCTGAACACTGTAGTCATTCCCTATATATAACCGATCCCTTTGTACTATTATTCCTTAACTTGATTCTACTGGGTTTTACCTTGACTTGTATATTCTCTTGAGTCTGATCACGAACCCACTATACTCTTGGATCGCTATCCTTGAGTCGATACCTCTTTTCTCTTAGACTGTTTGTCTTTGAGTCAATACCGATCTCTCATCTAGACTTAACCGTCGAACACGAAACCCTTCTTCGGCTCTCGCCTTAGAAGCTTACCTCCCCTTCCATTCTGTCACAACCTGATGGCTTAGGCTACCAGGTATATTGACGTTCAAACCGATACACGATAAGATAGCTTAGGACCGTCGTCCTTCGCTTACCCATCCCAGTCCGACTACGACCGTTGTCGTAACAGCGATCGAAGGAATACTGTACTGCTCAAACTCCTGAACCTATGATTCACAAGGACAAATTTGATATTTTGACGGCAATAAAATTGTATATTCGCCATACGTGATCACGCTGCAGCAGTTTCAAAGGTGTGATTGTGATGGCTGTCTTGTCCGGAGAAAGAAGTAACGGGAGAATCATTGCGAGGGTCTTGCCGGAGCCTGTTGCAGCTCGAAGTACGACGTGTCTTCCAGAAAGGAACGATACGAGACATCTGAGTTGAAACAACTTCGGATGTTGTGATCCTTGGGAAATGAAATCGAGTCGCGAGAAGGCCTCGAGAACTTGCTGGTGTTGTGTCGTTGAAAGCGCACTCGTAAAGTCCGTCGGGAGATCTTCAATCGCATCTCGAGCAGCGAGCGATAAAGGTTGTATGGAACTCATGTTTGAAACTTAACATAGCATATAGTCTGAACGAGCGTATGGTAGACGCATAAGTTGTGCTACATACGATCGAGCACCGCCGGCACGACCGGCACCTACTAAATTTCAAACTCCTCGCTCCTCCTGCCAAATTTCTCCGAGATCGACCAGCCTGGCTTCGCCACTCGACTTGTCTGTGGTATTGGTAAGCCAGGCTGGTCACGAGCCTAGTCAGGCCTCCCTTGCCATGCATATGGCAAATTCGAAGCTGCCCATCTATTGCGTCTGTGGTTCGAATCTCCCCAGTGCCAAGCCTCCATTGAATAAACGGATTTTCCGTGTGTTTACTATTGGTTACGGCGGTGGACCCAATATATATATATGGCTGTGCTAACCGTATTACAATCGGGTTATGATTTGGGGCGGTTCGGTCAAGGCGGGGCAGAAGAACTTATCTCAGTAGGTATTGAAAGTTTCAGAGCACCCGTGCCGGTTCAACAGTTCTCATAGCGTTCGAGTTTCATTGCACACCCCACTGTTGAAGCCTAGGCGAGGTGTAAGTACATCGAGCACGTTACTCGGACTGATATGTGTGAAATTTTTCATCAAGACATGAGCAGAACAAAGTATTATTGTGTCTACATATAAACGACACCTAAAGGACGAGTTCAAGATGCTGTTGGGGTTGTCATGGACACCACTATCAGCGAAGATGCAGTTGAGAGCAGGTCGTCGCTCACAAACCTCGCGTGACAGTCCTCCAAAACCTCCAAAACTACGCCCGACATTCCTCTAACCCCCTTAAAAAACATTCCTCCAAAACCTCCCCAACATTCCTCTCAAACCTCGCGCAACAGAACATACCACGACCTCGTTACATATTCCGCCCGTGGACTCGTGGGGTGCGGAGTAAGCGCTACAGAGGACAAAGGTGTTCTTCAGTTCACAGAAGAGGAGGGCCACTTACCTCGAGAGGAATGTGGCTGGATGTTTGAGGAAATGGGCGGGACGTTCTTTCAGGAGGGACGTCTTGGAGATACTGAGGTCAGCGCAGACCAAGAAACCCAGTCTGAAAGACCGTGGGAAGGTCGAAAAAGCGCTGCCAAGGAATACGCTCGATCCAAGGTGTTTGCACTACAGTAGGGTACGGTTGAAAAGTCACTTTTTTTCAACAGCTGTTGAATATTACTGTTAATAACTGTTAATAACACTGTTGAAAAGTCGTCACGTCCTGAGGCCTGTTGAATATTGTGAAAAAATCTAGGTGTGTGGGAATATTCTGAATGAACTTCTGAGGCTCAGAAAAATGCAACCGGACCCCCCTCCCACCGCCAAGCTTATTTGTGACGCACTATGTTATTCCCTGCACCTGAATCTCTTACCCTTACCGAGTTTCGGGGTGTGCTTGAATACTTGCGGACACTGTTACAAAATCTGCCAACTGCCTTGCCTGTTGGCACTGCTTTTACGTCAAAATACCTCACATTCTTGAAATTCACGATCGACGATGAGCTGCTAGATCGCACCGGAAGCGAAATAGGGGCATTGAACGAACAATTCAAACAGATTTTTGGATGGAAAACTCGCACAACAGGATCTGGGATCATAATGATCGAGGAGCGAGGAGCACCTATTTGTGCAGTTGTTGATGTACTCAACAATTTCCATGTCAAATACCCTACAGACAATGTCATTAAGAAATGGGCAGTTGACATTGGTATTGGAGTACAAGAGATATACAGCCAACATAACACCGAGGTACAGCATTATTCGACCGAAATGAATGCCGTCACCTGATATTTTTTCACAGCTCCCACCGAAGAGCACAGCCGGTACAAAACAGCAACAGCAGACATTGTTAGACTCCACAGTACGTTGCATGATGTCATTTATCGTGATTTGAAATTAATTTAGCGCTGGCAGAAAGCTTTCGACATCCTCGACTGTGTTCGATAATTCCCAGACTGTTGAATCAACTGCGAGCTCGAGGGGCCGTCCTGTCCACACCCTAATGCAAAAACTTGTAATCAAGACAGCCATCATGTCCGAAGATGGCAAACCAAAAGTTTCCTGGAAGTGCATTTCATGTGACCATTCACGAAAAGGCTCGCCACAGGAGAGTCGTGTCCTGAAGCACTCTGCAACCTGCAAGAAGCTTCCTGTACATCTTCGGAACGAAGCTATCACTGCTTCGAAGGACACATCACTCGGGGCACAACTTGTTGAACTCGATGACCAATGCAACACGGCACCATCAGTCGAGGTACAGCCCCATATGGATGAGCCACCAGCAAAACGGCCTAAAAACCAGGTGGCGCTGAATGTTGCACCATATCGTGATGCGGGGCGAAAGAAGCGAGAGGAGGAACGTCAAATTTTCCAGACGAAGGCTGATCATATCATCATGCGTCTCATCTGTGTGCGCGGGTTTGTTCCGACCGTCATCGATTCTGATGAATGGAAAGAATTGATGGTTCATCTGAACCCACATTATCATGCCACGTCCTGTAATACATTCACCGACAATTACATACCAAAAGAGGCCGTCTTCGTTCGCCAACAGCAGCTCAAGGAGTTGAAGAAGCAAACCAACCTAACACTTACATTTGATGGCACAAGCACACGAAAACCACAGTCCCTCTATACTGTGCACGCGACTACACCAGACCGGACAACACACTTCTTAGATGGCCACGAGGACTCTACTGCCAGTCACACAGCTGCATGGGTGAAAGAAAAGATGCTCGAGGCCAGTATCTTCTATTCTAGTATATACACTGTTGCTTGAACTAATGATCCAATTCTTCAACAGACTATCTATGAGGTCGGAGAGGACAAGTGGGCTGCTATCTGCTCAGATAGCACAGCAGTTACCAAAAATGCTCGACGTGAAGTCGTTAATACAATCCCGACAATATTAGACTTATGTGATGCTTGTCATCATTTGCATAATACCATCAAGAACGTCACCCTATTGCCAGAGTTCGAACAGGTATGTAAAATCTTATTTGAACTTTGATTGTCCTCGATTCACAATTCACGAATCATGCTAGATGCTATCACTACTCAAACCCATTATCAAGCATTTCAGCAAGTCCACGATCTCCGCAGCACATCTTCGGAAGGAGCGTCGGGTTGATGACAACGACGAGACTGTGAAGGCCCTTCAAAAAATTGGCAAAACAAGGTTTGGAACTCACTGGTCAGCTGCGGTGTCACTCGAGCAGTGTCTCCCAAATATACGAAATCTTGTAGAGAAGAAGGTCGTCAAATTCAAGGCAAGTTCTTTGAAACACAATCTCACATGGTACTGATTCAGTAGAGTCCAGAACCGTAAAGTGAAGGACATGTTTCTAAACCGTGTCTCCCAAATATACGAAATCTTGTAGAGAAGAAGGTCGTCAAATTCAAGGCAAGTTCTTTGAAACACAATCTCACATGGTACTGATTCAGTAGAGTCCAGAACCGTAAAGTGAAGGACATGTTTCTAAACCGTCGTGCATTCCAGACGTTGGAGCAGGATCTCGGTACTTATGTCACACTCGTGGGACCATTCATCCGCTCGCTGTGGTCGCTGGAGGCATCCCATGCGAACACTTCAGATGTCTTCGTTTTTTGGCTCGCAATTGCTGCAACGCTGGAAGAATTATTCGCAAAGGGTGAAGATCAGACAGGGATACCAGTTTCCCTCGCACGACGCATTACTGCCATCTTCAACAGCCGGTGGAAGGAATTTTTCGGTAACGATGTTTATTTCGTTGCTTTTGTGCTTGATCCACGTATGTTGCTTTTGATTCCTTACGTGTCCTCACTGATGTCATTTCGTAGGTTATCCTCTCTCAGACAACATCATGAAATCAGCATTGGCAGCCCCAACCATCCGTATACCAGCACAGATACCAAACACGTCTGCAAGTGCTGAGCGTCCGATGCCTCATCCACGTGCTTACCATCGCGTGAAAGAATTTCTCAAACCTATGCTGCGCGCAATGGTAGAACACGATGAAGTACACGAACTCAAAGACCCAATCTCACTGCTTGTGCACGAGATTGGAGCAGCTGGTGTTGTTGATGAGTTCAGACGTCAACTCGAGGCTTATTTTCACAGCGAGTGGCCATTCAATGCCCCCCTTCAAGATGGAAACACTCTCGTATGGTGGAACATGCTTCTACCTCATCCCCATGCTCGTGTTCTTGCTGTAAGTGTTTGCTTCTTGATTCTCGCTGTCACACTAACTCACTCGCTGTTCTGTAGGCTCTCGCCGTCAAAATTTTCTCAGTACTGATCAACTCAATGCCTGACGAGCGAACAGGCTCAAAGCTGACGTGGCTCAACTCAGCGATACGTGGCAACCAAAATGCTCAAACACTCGTCGATATGATTCAGATTGGCCAGTGGTATGGTACAAAGGTGCGTAATAGTTAGTATATGCTGCATCGAAAATTTACATAACACTGTACTATAGGTTGAAAACTCGAGACCACGCAAGGAACCCTACCGCCCCACAGTCAAGTTCCGCGATATCGACAAAGACCTCCTTCGCGCTGTTGCCACAGGAGTCAAGCCAGCTACTGACAATGTCACACCTGACGTGGACACTGGACACGACAGCGAGGACTCGGAGGACTTGCCGGATGATGTCGAAGATGACGTCGTAGACCGTCGCGAAGATGATGAGATGCCGGAGGACGATTTTTTGCAGGTGGACGAAGATATTCACCTTGGCTCTCCTTTATTGCGTGATTTGATCTCTACGGTACCTGTCGTCGGCTCGCAGAATGTTCGAGCGGCCCAGGACAATGTGCCAGTGTCGAAAAAGAGGGCGACCAACTGGAATTTCTCATTTTTCACAATTTTTCACTGTGAAACCTTTATTCACGCTGTTGATAAATCGTTTTCAACTAGTTAATAACTAATTGTTGAAAAGTGTTTAAAACACCTGTTGATAAATGGCCCGAGGTGGTCTATTTATAAACCGCTGTTGAAAAGTCGTGTCGATTTTTCAACCGTACCCTACACTACAGCGCTCACCATATCATTTCCTCTACAGGTTTTTTACCATTTCAGTAATTTTTATGTGCGTGCACATTCCAATTCGGGCATATCTACCTGGATTTTGTGCTCATGAAAGGCACAGAGTCGTCTTCGCCCAATTGCGCTCGTCGGCTTCATCCTCTCTGTGTTCTTGACAATCATCGTGTAACTTGATTACGGTAGCATGGTGGACGGGGTGGAAAAGTGTCGAGAGGCCTTGCAAAGCTGTCCCCCCGGTCATTCACTTCGATCAACGTCTCTCAACAATCTTGCCCTCTGCCTTCAAAACAGATTCAAGGAGCGGGGTGTCCCGTCTGACCTTGATGAGGCCATCGAGCTCCATCGGGCTGCACTACTCCTTCATCCCCCTGGTCATTGTGATCGATCAACGTCTCTCAACAATCTTGCCGCCTGCCTTCAAAACAGATTCGAGCAGCGGAGTGTCCCGTCTGACCTTGATGAGGCCATCGAGCTCCATCGGGCTGCACTACTCCTTCGTCCCCCCGGTCATTGTGATCGATCAACGTCTCTCAACAATCTTGCCATCAGCCTTGATGACAGATTCGAGCAGCGGGGTGTCCCGTCTGACCTTGATGAGGCCATCGAGCTCCTAAGGGCTGCACTACTCCTTCATCCCCCTGGTCATTGTGATCGATCAACGTCTCTCAACAATCTTGCCGCCTGCCTTCAAAACAGATTCGAGCAGCGGGGTGTCCCGTCTGACCTTGATGAGGCCATCGAGCTCCATCGGGCTGCACTACTCCTTCATCCCCCTGGTCATTGTGATCGATCAACGTCTCTCAACAATCTTGCCGCCTGCCTTCAAAACAGATTCGAGCAGCGGGGCATTCCATCTGACCTCGATGAGGCCATTGAGCTCCATCGGGCTGCACTACTCCTTTGTCCCCCCGGTCATTCTGATCGATCAATGTCACTCAACAATCTTGCCATCAGCCTTCAAAACAGATTCGAGCAGCGGAGTGTCCCGTCTGACCTTGATGAGGCCATCGAGCTCCTAAGGGCTGCACTACTCCTTCGTCCCCCCGGTCATTCTGATCGATCAATGTCACTCAACAATCTTGCCATCAGCCTTCAAAACAGATTCGAGCAGCGGGGTGTCCCGTCTGACCTTGATGAGGCCATCGAGCTCCATCGGGCTGCACTACTCCTTCGTCCCCCCGGTCATGCTAATCGATCAACGTCTCTCAACAATCTTGCCATCAGCCTTGATGACAGATTCGAGCAGCGGGGTGTCCCGTCTGACCTTGATGAGGCCATCGAGCTCCATCGGGCTGCACTACTCCTTTATCCCCCTGGTCATTGTGATCGATCAATGTCACTCAACAATCTTGCCATCAGCCTTCAAAACAGATTCGAGCAGCGGGGTGTCCCGTCTGACCTTGATGAGGCCATCGAGCTCCATCGGGCTGCACTACTCCTTTATCCCCCTGGTCATTGTGATCGATCAATGTCACTCAACAATCTTGCTGCCTGCCTTCAAAACAGATTCAAGGAGCGGGGTACCCTGTTTGACCTAGACGAAGCATTTAGGCTGTATGTGCAACTCTCCTACCTATCTCATGCCGTCTCTCGCGGGGATCTTACTGCTGCCAAGTCATGGGCCACCTCTGCCGAGGAGATGAACCATGAGTCTGCATTGCTTGCCTATCGAACTGCATTGAAATTCCTAGATCAGCATGTTACCATGTTGTCGTCTTCTCCGCGCCATTTTGATGTTGTCAAGGTGGCCATAGCTTCGCTTGCCATGGACGCTTTCTCGTGCAGCGTCCGTCATGGCGCGCTAAAAACTGCTGTGGAAATGGTGGAGCAAGGCCGTGCAGTATTCTGGACCCAACTGGCACGCTTGCGCTCACCACTCGATGAACTTTCCCTGTCCGGTGACACCGGCGCAGCCTTGGAGAAAGAGTTCAAACAGCTGAGCTTGGGCCTTCGTAGCGCGTTCCATCAGTCTACAGAAGAGTCCCCACAAATACGACAACTGACCATGCAATGGAATGATGTTGTCTCCCGCATCCGCATGCAGCCTGACTTTTCTCGGTTTCTCCTGCCCCCACTGTTTTCTGACCTCCAGAAAGCCGCTGCAGAGGGTCCGGTCATCATTGTCAATGCTAGTGAGTACAGCTGCGACGCCTTGGTTGTCCTAAGCAGCCAAGATCCTGTCCACGTTCCACTTGATATCACGCGTACCGAAGTCTCCGAGTTGTCCTCCGAGTTTCAGTCTATCGCAGAGCAATTTGGTTGTTCCGATCATCAACTCAAGCTTGTGGGCATCCTCCGCAAGCTCTGGCATCACGCCGTTGACCCCGTGGTCCAAGCCCTTAGGGTGTCTAATGTTCACCCTGGCTCACGTATCTGGTGGTGTCCCACAGCTGAATTCACTCTGCTTCCTCTACATGCAGCAGGACCCTACGAGAGGAAGAGAGACAACTTGTCTCAGATTTACATCTCCTCTTATACCCCCACTTTGACGACACTGGTTCGTGCAAGAGAACGCGTTTCTCGATATGCGTCAACACAACATTTTGTTGCAATTGGTCAAGCGAATCCGGACAAAGGGAAGGAACTCAAATATGTTGCTCCTGAGTTAGCCGCCATAGCTCAGTGTCTCGCACCCATCGTGTCATCCTTCACGTCACTCCGAGACAGTCTCGCGACAGTGCAGGGTGCGCTCGATGCCCTAAACCATAACCAGTGGCTCCATCTCGCCTGCCATGGAATGCCGAATCGAACACAACCGTTCGACTCCTCCTTTGCGATGCGCGATGGGCCGTTGATGATCAAGGACATCATCCGGTCCAACTGGCAGAATCCAGAATTTGCGTTCTTATCAGCCTGCCACACTACCGTGGGCGATGAGAAGAGTCCCGACGAATCGATCCATCTCGCCGCGGCAATGCAAATATCCGGATTTCGCAGTGTCATAGGTTCCATGTGGTCTGTTGACGATGATGTTGCACGACAGGTTGTGTCTGTTTTTTACCGCAACCTGATTGATGGCTCAGGGAGATTGGACTGCACACGCGCTGCGGTAGCGTTGCACGAGGCTGTGAAATCGTTGCGCAAGAAGATTCCGCTAGAACAGCAAATCGTTTTTGTCCACATAGGTGTCTAGTTTGATTGATTCGTCATACTATTGTATTTTTTGTTATCTTGATTGCTTTCATTCCCCCGTTGTCCCACCTGGATCTCAGTTACTCACATCACGTCCGCACGATACTTTTGTTTTTGCATTGTGTACTAGTACTGCAAGCATCGTTCCGTTGAATAAATATACATTGCTTTGTCGAACATACAAATAAGCTGGCTGTTTACAGCGGGCTTTATGGGATGGGCTGGGGCGTAACTCTTTCTTTGATAATATCGCTCTCTGCGGTTACTAAGACTTTCCATGATACATGATGCAGAGAGATCATGCTTCATCCTACATGCTACATATCATCCTTGTTACATAGAAGGGGACGAGCCACAACCGGCCATCAATATGTAAGAAATCATCATACAGTTTGTACCTTGAATCAGAAATAATGTTGGCAAGCTCCAATGTGCGCTTTAAATTCTTGGATAAGATGTGTTAGACCTGCAGGTACTGCATCCGAAGTTATACTCACTCTGGAATATGCTCTCGAGATGCGTAGAGCATGACATGCAGCCGCAGCACTAGCTCAGGGATGTATATCTGCCGAGTTAGCTCGCGGGAACGTCAATCTCCTGTCTCATCCGGCATCGTTCAATCTGAAGTGAGTACTTTTACGACTTCATCGTAAGCCTGGTCGATAAGTCCCCTACACATCCAGTTGCGAGGGTTTCTAGCAAGGAACTTGTCCGATCGGGGATGATCGATGATCGATGATCACCAGCTGAGAGACGTAGAATGCGTGGTCTGCGGTGGGACTGACTAACTGTCAGCACACGGGAAATAGACGTGTATGTACACCGTACCTGTCCTCCACGTGAATGCTACCCAGTGTTTCTAACGTAGATGTTGTTTCCCACTCTTCTTCCTCAACTGCATCTTCCTCTTGAGATGGTGGCGAAGGCATATTTTCTGATATTGCCAGGCCTCCGTCCTAGAAGGAACCAACTAGTTTAATCATGTCTGCGGAGTGTTTCTCCTAGCATATAATACTGATCTGCGCCCATAGGTGGTTTTCCCATGTCCGACATGCAGACTTCAGGACGCTGAATGTTTGCGGGCAGGGCACAAGAGCTGCATAGAGAATTCTCTCTGGATCGAGGAGGTGGGGCTTGAAGGACGTGTTAAGAAGATGGTACACAAACGGTTGAATGGCGCACATTCAGGACTGCTCTTGCACATGTTGATTTCCACAATTTTCATGAGTTTCCCTGCCATCCTTCGACATCCTCAGCGTCATCTCGTTTATCGTTAACTGTTGGAAAATTAGAGATACACAGATGATACGTGGAGCTTGACTTACCAGTAGCGAACCACGGATACTCGCAGCTCTCCATGACTGATGTGCTTTCCTGCATAATTGGACTACCTCATCCAATCTACCAGCACGGACAAATGAATAGGCTTGTGCTAGGCTTTTCTCATATCCCTTTAAAGGATCGCGTTGCCGGCAGTGCTTCAAGTTCGACAAGCTGTTATTTGGCTCACGCCGTCAGCAGCTGCTAAAGATCGACCATCACCTCTGTTCATAGCCTCAGGATCTAGCTCTTTCACCAGACTGTCTCTGATTCCTGAGCCTGTGCGTAGAGCCTGCACAATATTATTTTTTGTGAACTTCCAGTATCCTGTGGTGATTCCTGGATGTTGCAGTTATGGGGCGGTTTCATGAAGCCATTCTCGAACCACTACGAGTTCTGCGAGGAGCATTGACGAATGTATCATTGTGTATGAATCATTGCTTGTGCTAATGTTGATATGGGTGTGTAAGAATCTTTTGCGAGCAATATATGGGGATGGACGTGTGGTTCTGGTTCGGTTTTGCGTGCACTGCAGTTGCCTTGAGAACTGGCAACAAGACCGTATTAGCCTTCCTCCCGTATTAGCCTCCGAATCCGTAAAACGTCGAGTTCCTCTTTGGAGTAGTGCTGCCGTGGTCCGGTTCAGTCCGGTTCAGAGGGTCGAGGACGAGAACCAAGAACCGAACCATGGTCCGGTTCTGCAAAATCGTCGAACCCAGAACCAGACCCTTGCGAACGGTTCGGAACGGTCAGGTTCAGTTTTTCTGGGGTTTGAACTCGAACCGAACCCAAAAAAATTCCAATGCGGGCGTGGTTACGGACTATTCGTGGTGAGAGCCTGTGGTCAGGTGCTGAGAGGGCTCGCCTCCAGCTCGGTGACAACGCTGGCGAGGATACCAATGCCCTGCGTACTATGAGGCATCTCATTGTGTGTACAAAGGTATCCTTACAGTATGTTTGGGGGGTCTGCTCGAGTGTCCTCCAGGTGTGAGAACGTCCACGCGAACGTCCGAGTACCCTTTCTCAGCAACCGCAGTGGACTTTAGAGTTCGCGTGCAACTAAGTCAATGAGCTATCTTACCTCCTTCATCGACGATCATTGAGATGGAATCTTCTCCATAGGTCTTTACGAGATATTCCAATTGCAGCAGCGCCCTACAATAAGATGTCAACGCTGACTGGTCAAATCAAAAGCGCACTTACAGTAGGCCTGCCGCGCTCCTCGTCGATGCCATAAGCCAAGATGTCCAGTCCGATTCAGTCGCAGCGCAACATTAATAACCACTGAGCAGGTTCACAAACACTCCACGTACAGTTTAGGGATCCGCACGGGTAAACCCCCGGGTACCAGAGCCCATACCCGCACCCGTACCCGGCAAAAACCCATACCCACACCCGTATGAGGTTTACCCGCGGGTACCTTCTTGCCCAGCCTTGTTCCTAGCGCGTTCACGTTCGTGCCACCCACACCGGTTTTGACATTGGCATTGGTAGCCTCATTGTTGTTGGGGGCTGTTGCAAATGGCTGGGGGTGGAAGTTGGCAGTGTTTGGCGTGGAGACGGTGGAAACGGTGGTGCTGGGAAGAACGAGCCATAATGTTGCTGGTGCTGGAGTTGGCGGCATGACGAATACAGACGCAACGGAGACAAAGGACCAAACGAGTCCGCAATGGGAGGGGCCGTGGCTGCGCGGTTGTTGCACCTGGAGCGGTAGTATGAGTATCAGGAGCAGTAGGTGTTGCGGGAGTTAAAAACGGCGTCTATGGTAGTTGAGGTCAGCATCAGCATCATCACACACCCAAAAACACATGAAACGAATTGAAACGAATTGAAACACGCACCAATCTGAATTGAATTGAAACGAATTGAATTGAAACGAAACGAACTGAATCGAAATGAATCGAAACATGTGCAATCCATGAATGAACATTGTGGACGCTGCGCAAAGGACGAGGTTCAATATCAACGTATTGTGGCCGCAGCGACAAGAAAAGTGGACGTACTCAACGCCTACAGTACCAATATGTTCGCTGATGGCGGCAGAGCCAACTCGGACGCAATGCAAGGGCTTCGCGGAAGAGGGAAGTGGTGGTATCAATGTCTTGCAGATCGTTTTGAATGTAGCCTTGAAGGCGGGCCCATGCAAGGTTGGTGAGAGCCGCTGCGTGGTCAGGATGGTCGACCATCTAATCTCCATTGATAATGCAGGTGACTCGTGAGATGATCTATAAACCGAATATTAGTGTTGAATCGCGTCCACAGTGGACAGTAGATCTTCAAGGCCAGCTTCTTTGATGATGGCGTGAATGTCCCATGTGTATGCATTTCCGTTTTCGGAACCTGAAAAACCATAGTCAACCGTAAATCTCTGAAGTTCGAAAATAAAATCGGTTCGGGGTTCGGGACGGTTCGGGACGTGTCCGAACCAACATAGAACCGTTCAGCCAATGCAGAACCGAGAACCGTACTATGGTCCGGTTCTGGCTGACACCTGGACCATGGACCGAACCACACAAGAACCGAACCAAAGTTCGGTTCGAACCATGGTTCGGGACCGGACCACAGCAGCACTACTTTGGAGACGCATCAGAAGACGTTCTATTCCATGGTATGAGGGTCATCCTGCGCCTGATTGGCTAAGATGGATTGGTTAAGATGAGTACCTTATGTCGAGAAATTTACGCCTCGCCTCTGCGAGAAGTCACATGAACTGAACAGAATTTCAATTGTTGAGCTGCCTCGAGTAGTACGCTCGCGTCCAAAGCGAATCTGCGATGATAAAGGTGTTGATACTACAGCATATCAAACATTTTTGGCCAACAACGTTGCAACGCTGGCGGGTGGGAAATAGAAAACGAGATTGACGCTCTAACACAGGAACCTCGGTCATGGCTGTGAGAGGCTATGAGTCAAAAGCAAGGATATTTGAGAAATAGCGGATAAGGACGACAGCTGTGCTCACGTTTTAGAATCATTCCCTCTATCATTGCTTGCCTCTTGGTAACATTCAAAACGACCAATATCGGGCCCACAGCACACGAGAGCTCACCACAAAGTGCTTCAAACGCATCCAAAGAACACCTTCCCCCCACTTGACAGTTTCACTCGTGGAGACGCAGCTATGGCTTCCACGTCAACAAAGGCAGCCGTCACGAAATCGATTCTCAAACCAACAATGACTTTGAAGGGTCACATAGAGAGGGTTCAATCCATATCCTATTTTCCAGACGGCCAGCAAATGATCAGCGGATCTTGGGACAAGACCGCTCGGCGATGGGATCTGAAGGCGGGTAAGGAGATTGAGAAAGAGCAAAATATTTGCGAGGAAGAGGTAAAGGCAGTGGCGGTATCAAGTGATGGTCGATGGGCTGTCACTGGTGGTGGAGGTTATGCTCGTGGGGAGCTGAAAGCCTGTGAGGTTGAGAGAGGGATTGTGAAAACATTCGAAGGCCACTCAAGTGAAAACAGATGCATTGATATATCGGCGGACAGCAAGCTGCTGGCGAGCGGGTCCTGGGATTGGACAGCGCGGATATGGAACTTGGAGACTGGCAAACTTGTGGCCGGTCCATTCAAGAGCGTTGGTTGGGTGACCGCAGTTCGATTCTCAACGGATTCGATGAAGCTCGTAATCATGTTAAATTTTGGGGAACATGATTACGAGCTTCATCGAATCCGTTGAGAATCGAACTGCGGTCACCCAACCAACGCTCTTGAATGGACCGGCCACAAGTTTGCCAGTCTCCAAGTTCCATATCCGCGCTGTCCAATCCCAGGACCCGCTCGCCAGCAGTAGTGTCCTGTAAATGTGGTGCATGCTAATTTACAGGTGCTAATTAGCAATGCTAATTAGCGCTAATCTACTGTGTTAATTTGCGAGGCCCAAAACATACTGTTAATTTGGGTTAATTTGCTCGAGATGTTTTATGATACAGCGGATCTGGTTGAGTCGCCTGCCAGAATGAGAATATAGCAATATTGCACAATTTTTGACTCGTTGAGGCAAGCCAACTCATCAAACACCTGCCAATACTCATGGAGGCTGACTCGGAAAGACACGACAAACTTAACCTACTCGCGCTTTACCTCAAAAATCTCCCAGATGATATACCATTGGTCCATTCTTCAGCCACAGCATATGGCTTTGACTTTTACGTTGCCGACGATGAAGACATTTCAGACATGGGCGAGATTGGTGCCCTAAATCGTGAATTCGAAATTCGACTGGGTCAGCGCAATAACGGGCCAATCATATTCAAAGAGCGAGGCGCAGGTCTCGAGGGTGTTGTTGATGTGCTGAAGGCATATCTTGAGGAACACAAGCATTCGAATGAGGTTGTATTACTTCACAAATGGGTGGATGATCTCGTCACAGCTGCCGAGCATGCGTACATGTCTGCGAAGGTCTCAGTAAGTGATTACGAAATAGAAGCGGATCGAACACACTGACATTCATAACGAAACATAGTTGCCTCAGCCAGCAGATTCTGTCGTAGATTACCCCAGTGGTTCGAACTCCAAAAAGCCTGCGAAGCTGGATAGCAAGGTGCTTGCTAATCACGAGGATCCTCGCTATGTGGACTTGTCAGACCCCAAAGACACCCGGAAGGGTGGTGCAAAGACTCACCCTCTGCTTCTCGAAGGCTCGATGCGATGCTATGTGCTGCAGAAGGGTCAGCAAAGGCCACCAAGTCCAACAGCAACCACAAAACCACCTACTGGAGTGAAGCAAATTTTTCGTTGCATTGCTAGCAAGGGATGCAACACCACATGGGCAACACCACGAAACAAAGAACGGATCCTGGACCACTTGTCAAAATGTGGCTGGCTTGATTCTGACCTGCGGAAAAGAGCAATTAGCGAGCTCGGGAAGAACGCGATTGGTCCTCCCGCACATATCTCATTGGAAGATGATGAGAGCCACACTACCACCGCTGATGATGGTGGGAAGCGACTCAAATCAGGCTCAAAGGGTGGGAAGCTGCCAGTCAAAGCATACATTGGAGAAGGGAGGAAGATCTTGAAGGAGAATGGTGAATACGCGATCATGAAGTACCTTGTCTGTTGTGGAGTTCCACCAACAGTTGTTGATTCCGAAGAGTGGAAGGAGCTGATGGCCGTTCTAAACCCAAACTTCATTTCTCCCAGCTCTTCGACTATTACCTCACATCTGATAGTCGACGAGGCTGCTAAAATCACCATCGCTATTGAACAATACCTTGGCGCATCACGGAACTTGACAATCACATTCGATGGAGGCAAAATCAGACATCCGAAGTCTTTCTACTCTATCCATGTCACGACCGCAGATCGGCGATGCTTTTGCATGGCATTGGATGACGGTTCTCGTCTATCACACTCGGCAAATTACATTGTCGAGGCACTTGAACGTGTAATCAAGAACGTGGGCCCATGGAACTTCTGCGCAGCAACATCAGATAATACCGGAAACACGAAGAAGGCTCGGAGGCTACTTTGCGAGCGTTACCCACACATTATCAACCTTCAAGATGCATGTCATCTTCTTAACTTGGCCGTGAAGGATATCTGCTTGTTGCCTGAGTTTGAGGATGTGAGTGGGCATCATTTTCGTCTCGTTACGAGGCTCTCGTAAGCTTACAGTTTCCACTTGCTCTACTATCTAGGTCATTCAACAGGTCCGAACAATATTGGCACATATGAGTCGCTCAAGCTACACAATGGAGCATTATGATCAGAAACGAGCTGATCTTGGAATCTCTCGTGGGCTGGAAGCCATTGGTGACACTCGCTTCGGCACTATTTACTGGGCAGCACTATCTATCCAACGTGGATTACCAGCATTTCAGGCTGTCGTTGAAGATACTGATCTTGGTATTGACATAGCAGTAAGTCTGCAGCTGTTTGCTTGACATGATGATAATCTCATTCTTTAGTCTCTTAATGATATTTTCGTCCCGGGAGGTGCAAAATTGAACTTCGAACTCGAGCTCTCCAAGCTTCTTGCTGTTATTGGGCCGTGGGCCAAAGGCACGAGATGCCTCGAGGGTGCACACGTCACACCCGACCAAGTTTACTTTGTATTTCTTGGCATCTTAGCTCAACATGAAGAAGACTTCCGCAAGAATGAGTTTCGACTTCGAAATAGTACCATCGGGAGTGTTCGTCGAATCGCGAATGCCAGATTTGATGAACTCATCAACGAGACTCCTCAGATGCACGATGTTTATATAGCCTCGTTCGTCCTTAACCCAAGTATGATTTCATCGTGCTACACACATGGACCTTACTCATAAAATTATACAGTGTTTCGTAATGCTCCAGTGTATAAACAGGCCATTCCGCTCGCCATAGACCCCATCCTGATCAATCGAAGCAAAGACAACATCACATGTGCATCAAAACCTCCCCCCGAAATGTCAAAGCGAGCTGCTCTCAGCATTCAAAAAATTTTGCAGCGCGAGTATGGCAATGTGTACGACGCTGATGAATATACCAACCCAAAAGCCGAGATGCAACGTCGGAACCCTGCACTTGCACACCTAACTCCAGCGGAAGCCCTCGCTCGTCTTCAGAGTCAGCTGAAGGCTTATTTCCGTGCCGAAGATCCATTCAACCGCAAGATGCGCTCGAATGAAAGCCCGCGTGATTACTGGCGAGCACTCTTAAAATCAGGAGACGAACTCGCTGATGTACTTCCGGTGAGTATGTTTTCCTTGCTTTTTTTTGTCGCTGACTATATCCATGTAGATTATTGCAATCAAATTGTTCTCCGCAGTTCCAATTTCTATGGCAGACGAACGCACTATGTCCACTATCACATGGTTGAACTCTCCTCGCCGTGCTAATCAGAATCTCGGGACACTTCAAGATCATATAAAAATTCGACAGTGGCATCGTTATAAACCTGAGGTATGTGTTTCTAACTGGTCTTTCCGAGAACACCAACCTCAAATCACACTCATACTATGCAGATTGCGAATCCCGCCAAAAAATTGCTTGTTCGATGGCGGGACATGAACGACACTATTTTCCGCAAACGTACAGCTTCAGATATGGATATGTCTGAGGACCTCCCACTCCCTGGACGCCGTCCACCTCAGCCAAGACCCTTCCACTCCAATCCATCCAATGATGCCGGTGATCCTAAGTTTCCCGATGATGGTGCTGAGTGGCTGAACGACGAGCGAGGACTGCCGAGCGACTTTGAAAAGGTTGACGGCTCACACTTCTTGCTCGCGGGGGCAAATGCTCATATCGAGTTATGCTCTCCCTATCTCCGAGATTTCCTGGACGAGACGCCCCGAAACGTTAATCCACACGTCAAGGCATCAACAACGTCGTCCCTTGTTGCATCGTCGTCGTTAGAGGCACTTCCCGATGCAAAAGCTTGGGATGCATGGCCGTAGAACCATTTTAACCCTAATTAACTGTTAAATTCATCACATTTACAAGTAAATTAGCGCTAATTAGCTCAGTTGCAAATTTACGCTGATTTACAGACGTTAATTTGACCTTGTGGATGGTGTCTGCAAATTAGCAGCGTTAATTTGGCCTCAGACCAAATTTACAGGACACTAGAGTACATTGAGGTCTGGGATGTCCAAAAACAGAAATTGGATGTGAGCATAAGGAGTTCAGGCGGACGAACATACACAACTACACCAATTTTCTTTTTTTTTTTTGGACAAGTGATTTGTATTAGTAGCAACTGACTAGGTCTAGCTCTACGTATACACACTATAGCGGGGTTTCGGGGAAACTCCGGTCTGAGGAAAAATGCATTTATGCACTTCCGCGATAGGCGGGGTGTGTGGGACTCTTTACTGCCTAGGGGCCTCGATCGTAGAGGGCCTGGGTGGTCTAATACCCACTAAAACCTCGAGGGCGGTAGCCCAGTCTTTTTGGATTTGAGGGTTTTGGTTTGTTTGGATGACGTTTTCCCAAGTATGCGTTATTAGTTTTTTAAATTTTTTTGTTCTTATGATTTTCTTTGCGGATATTCTATCTAGTTGTATTCTGCTATTTATTTTGTTTGTCCAACGTTTCACTATGTTTTCATTTGTGTATGTTTTTTCGTTGATGGTGCTGTCGCATCTAATGACCCATATTAGGTAAGCTGATTCTGAGATTAGGATTCTCAGGAGTCTTGATGCGCCTTTCTTCTTATCTCTCATACTATTATCTTCGTTTTCATCATCGGCGGGGTTTTGTCTGTTGTGTGAGTGTTTTCCAATGTGTAGGTTGCCGCTTCCTAATATTGTTCCTAGTGTGATTTGTGGCCAGGCGCCGAACTTTGTTGGCCATAGGTCTTTGGTGAGTTTCCAGATTATATTTTGTGCGTTGTTAGGGCACTCTAATATTATGTGTTCTAGGGATTCGATTTCCGCGTGGCACATTGCGCATCTAGCGCGGTGTTCGTGTGCTGGTATGTTCAACCAGTATTCTCCTATGCGGTAGGCACCATGTAACGCTTTGTATAGGAATTGGCGTATGTTTTTCTGTATGTCTTTGTTTCGGCAACCTAACCAGATTGCGCTGTCTTTTTCTAGTTCTTTCGTGAGTTCTTGGATTGCGTATCTTGCGAGGTCGAGGTTACATATCGTCGTTCTTCGCGGTGGGTTTTTTGGTTTGTTCGTTTTTTTAATTCCTTTATACGCGAGGGATTGTGTTATTGATGATATTTTTGCTCCTTGTAGGTTCCATTCATCGGGGATCGTTAGGTCCACTCTGTCTTCGTCCTCCTTGTTTACGCCTTCTAAGGCCAGTCGGTCTGCCTGTTCGTTTCCCTGGTCTCCGCTATGCCCTTTCGTCCATATAAATGATGTTTGAGCTGATCGTTTTCTTAGATGATATATCGTTGCCTTTAAGTGTTCGCTGTTTGCGATACCAATCCATCCTATGTTTTCCCAGTGGTGTATATTTTTGGTGAGTCCGTCTATTACATATCTAGAATCTGTTATGAATGTTATTGGGATATAGGGCTCCGTTTGTTGTAGTGCGATTAGGACCGCCGTTATCTCTGCGATCTGATTTGATTGTTGTTCGCCAGGTATTCTAATTTTTTTATTTTGTTCATTTCCGGTTGATATCCATATTCCACTTCCAGATTTCGCGTTATGTTTTCCATTATTGAGGCACGATCTGTCTGTATAGATGGTTATTCTATCCTCCAGCATGTTTAGTCCTCTCGCTGGGTTTTGTAGGCGGTGGGCTGGTCTATCCGATTGTTTCGAAGGGTCAGTGAAGATTCTAAAGCAGTCTGCGAGTGTAGATCAGGTTGTTATTGTGGGGTCAAAGATGATCTCGCCCCTTCTCCTTTCGTGCGCTTGTTGGTTTTTTTCTTTCCTGTTATGGGTGAGTGATAGTCCGTCTTTTTTTGGTTTCATTTTGGTGTTTAGTTTTGGATTTATTTTATTTAGGATCTCTTTTGCTATTGTTGCGCATTTGTGAGGGTTTTCGCAGCCTTTCATTCTGTCTTTTATACAGTATTTGCAGGCGCAGTTCCTCCGGGGGTAGTGTTTCTTATTGTCATTGGTTGTCTCGTTATTGTTTGGTGAGATTTTTTTGCTTATTTTGATCAGGTGTTTAATTTTTTGGGCCTTATGGTTGTTTTGTAGGCATGTATCTCTTTGTTTATTATAGGTCTTTGGCGGGGCTCCTAGATGGCACCACGCAGGTAGTTGTTTTTTCAGATTTTTTGAGAGTTTGATTGGAGCGAAACTGACATTGTATTTTTTTGCTATTTTTAGCATATTTATTATTTCTTTTGGTATGTTCGTTGTTCTCGCTCCTCTCGTTGGTGGGTCCCACGATTGTAGGAAGGAGTTCAGTTCCGGTGTGTTATTTATTCCGGTCGGTTTAAGATTATTGATTATTATATCCATGATGAAAGCCCATGCTGGGCGTGAAGTTGTGAGGTCTAGGTATGAGCGGAGCCATGTCATCTCTATTGCTTCGTTCCTTGCTCTAATGTCTATCAGATTTATCCCTCCTTCTTCTCTTGGTTTTTGTAGTTGTTCCAGGCTAATAGGTGAGGATTTTTCGTTGTTCCAAATAAACTTTCTAATTATTTTATTTAGGGTGGTTTCTATATTCTTTGGCATGCCCTGTGCTTTAGTGAGGAACTGTGACATGCCCCCTGCTACCATTTGTGCTATCAGTCGTTTTCCGTCAAGGGATGGGTGCCCTTTGTTCCAGTGATTTAGTGTTGCGCTGATCTTATCTAGGATTGGTTCCCACGGCGTGGCGTCATTTGTCTTGTTTCCTATCCAGGCGCCCAAGGATCTTATTAGGTGTCCATCGGGGGCGATTCTGATGGAGTTTTCGAGGGGAGTGTCGTCAGGGTGTAGTTTTCTGGTCATGATTACGCGTTCTCGGTGAGTTTTCGATCCAATTGGTATTATTTCTGTTTTCTCCATGTTGAATTTAGCACCTGAGGCGAGGCACCACTCGTTCAGGATATTTTCTAGGTCGGAGTATTTATCATTTTTATTTAGGTATATTGTCGTGTCGTCGGCGTAGAGGTTTACTTTGATTCGGTGCGTTATTCCTGGGATGTCATATCCTTTTATTAATTCAGAGTTTCTTAGGGTGCACGCCAGGGGTTCTATAGCAAGGTCAAAGAGAAGGCACGAAAGTGGGTCACCTTGCCTAACGCCTCTTGTTACTTGAAATTTTTCGCTTAATATGCCGTTTATAGCTACCTTCGTGTGGGCGTTTGAGTATAGGGCTTTGATAGTGTTGATGAACATTGGTGGGAGGTTGAAGGTTTGTAGCGTTTCTATCAGGTAGTCATGACTGATTCTATCGTAGGCTTTCTCTTGGTCCAGTGCGATCAGTGCGCCGTCTTCTTCTGTTATATCGGCATATTCGATCATCATTTTTGCTAGACGGATTGGGTCAAAAATCGATCTATTGGGGATGAATCCACATTGATCTGTATGTATTAATTTTGGGGCTATTTTGGCTAGTTGTATTGCTAACGCTTTCGTCAATATTTTATAGTCTGTGTTCAGTAGTGTTATGGGTCTGTAGTTTGCGATTTCGGTGCGTTCCTTTTTTTATATATCGGGCACATCCATCCTAATGTAAATTCAGTGTCTTCGTTGACACCTTTTATTTGTATGTCATTTATTACTAATGTAAGTGTTTTAATTATGTTGAAGCTCGGGGTGTCTTGTTCGGTGTCTTTTAGGTGTTTCTCGTGGAGGCGTTTCCATATCTCATAAGGTATCCCATCTATTCCTGCTGCGCTTCCTGATTTTGATGTATATAGCGCTTCGTGTATGTGGTGCTCTTCTAGGGGATTGTTTAGGGGGGAGTTATTTCCGTCAAGTTTTTGTTTGGTTGGTACTTCTTTCATTGTTTTATGTTTTATCTCATTTCTCCTTAATTGTAGTGTAGGGTGGTCATTTTCTTTTTGTAGTGCTTCGTGGTGGTTTCTTGCTATCTCTGCCATTTTACCGGAATGTGAGGTGAGTCGATTTGAGTTCGGGATTTTTAAGTGGTGAATGATGTCCCTGGGTTTTTTGGGGGTGTTTATTTTTGACCAGTACTTACCGATTGTTTCTCCTTCAGCGTTCCATTTCGCTCTCGAGCGTAGTTGTATGTTTTTGAATCTCTTTTTTTCCAAGTGGTTAATTTCATTTTCTAGCCACGCTTTTTGTCTTCTCGTGTCGCTATTTGTGTCTATGTCATCATTTCTTAAGGTTAGTTTTATGTCTTTCTCTAATTGTTTTATTCTGGTGTTGATTTTGTATAGGTTTTCTTTAGTCGCTTTTTTTGCTTCTTGGCGGATTTTAATTTTGAAGTCTTCCCAGATTGTTTGGATGTTGCTTTCATTTGGTTGTCGGTATGTCTCTATTTTCTGTTGTGCTATTCTTCCAATTTGACTAATGTTATTTAACAGTTTTTCGTCATTTATTAAGCCAAGCGGCCAGGACCATCGCCCGTTTCCTATGTGCGGCGTGTTTGGGGGTGCGTATCTAACTAGTATCATTTTGTGATCGGTTGGGATGGCCGATGTGCATGCTGACCAGTCGTAAAGGCTTTTATCGTGTGTGGGGGAGGAGTATATTCTGTCCAGTCTCGAGTAAGAGTTGGAGTTGCTGTAGAATGTAAAGAGGCGGGATGTGGGGTGCGTTTTTCTCCAGTTATCGTGTATGTTGAGACTTTCTCTTAGGTCTCTTAATGCATCCGTTGCGTTTTCGTTGTCTGGGCGTGCAGGTGCTCTGTCAAGAGGGTCCTCTGTTAAGTTGAAGTCGCCTAACATAATGTCTATTTGTTGATTGTTACTTCTAGATTCAACTTCTTTGATTTTTGACCAGAAGTTGTGGTGTTCGGCAGGGTTGTTCGGGGCGTATACGTTGAGTATCCTGAGTTCTTCATTGTTGTGCCAGCGGGTTTTCAACATTAGCGCTCTGCCAGGTATGATTTCGTTGTACTCTATGTTCTCGATGTTCGTTAATTCTTTGTTTAGTACGAATGCTACCCCTGCTGATGTTCCAGGTCGTTCTTCATCTTTAGAGTTTATTACTTTTAGTCTGCGGGAGTACAGGTTGTTTATTTGGTCTTCGTGGTCTTGAGTTAGGTGCATCTCTTGTAGGCATAAAATTCCTATTTTTTTCTCTCTCATTACTTGGTGTATGACTGACCATTTTGAAATTGCGTTGCTTTCTAGTTGTGTGGATGTTCTCCCTTTCACGTTTAGGGATGCGATGAGCAGGTTCGCTCTTGTCTTTTTCTTCTGCTTTGGTTGGTTCTCGTTGATGGTGTTTGTTTGCGTAGGGTTTTGTGTTGCCGGGTGGGGCGTGGGGGAGTTTCCACCTCCGAACTCTCTAGTAGCGTCTTCAAGGGTGGGCCCGGTGGTTTGGAGCCCATCCTCTCTGCTTCTTGAGAGGAGAAAACCAGGACCAGGGATGTTACCGTAATGGGGGATTGTGAAAGTTGGTGGGGGGGGGCGGTCGGATTGTCAGCCTCTTCCGGAACGACCATCAGGAAGGGTGGGTTGTCATATCCCGGGCAACCACGGTGGACGTATGCTCGTGCTTTCGGAGGTAGGTGTCCCGTCACCTTTGCTCTTTCGGCGGTGGCTTCAGCTTCTCAGCGCGGCTGGTCCATGACCTAAATAGGTCTCCGCTATTGGCAAGTGCCGTCGAGGCTACCAAAGCTTTCCTGTCCTGCGGGGCAGTCAGTATATTTGGGCTTTGGGTTAGGGGGTTCCAGAAAGCACCTCGGCAGACTGGTTTGATCGGTTTGGTGGTCTATTGGTCAGGATTTAGACTACCTTTGATCCTTTCTCGTTGTGTGGGGGTTTCTGATGTGCGTCGTGCGGTGTGTTGTAGGGTGGGTATTTTTGTTTTATTTTTGTAGATGGGTCTTTGTATGTTCGTTTATGTGGTAGATTTATTGTTTTTATTTGAGTTCATGGGCGTGTTTGCGGGCTTTCTTTTTGTTTTCTGTTCTAAGTTTTCAGTTGGGAAAGACTGTGATTTAAGCAAATTGGCGCGAGTGAGATATATGGGACATGGTGTAGGGGTTGGTATGGGTCTAGAGCGTGGTCTGAGGGGGGATTGGGAGTATGTATTGGTAGTAGTTCTCGGTCGAGTATGTAATGGGTTCGTCGTGGTATATACTTGTGCGCTGAGATGTACTAGGTTAGGTGCTTCGTCCAGGTCTCCCGCCCCTCGCTTTTCCTGTCTGGCGGGGGCCCGTTGTTACTATTCCTGTTGCCTACTTTCGGGCCGTTCCAGTTTGGGGTGAGTGGGGAAAGGGCATAGGCCACGCGGGTGGGCGAGGGAGTGGCAGATTTGGCAGGCGAAGAGCGCCGTGGCAGATCCACAGCCGTCGAGGTTGGTGGGGTAGGTGAGGGTGCTTAGGAAGATTCTGAGGTCGGTCCATGTTTTTGCGTCATTGGTTGGGCTGGTTGCAAGGATGTTGAATCTGGGGACAGAGAGGCCACCCGGTATCTTGAAGTCGAGCATCTCGACCCGGCAGGACATGATGAAGTCTCTGGTTGCCTTATATATCAGTTCGTCGTCCGGTAGTCCACATTTCGAGAAGAGTTCTTCAATGCGATAGCGGTTTTCGTCATGGGACCAGGTTTCGGTAACGGCTTGGAGGATGGTGGCTGTGTCTAGGGTTGTGAAGCCCGATAGGCCAAAAAGGAGATCTGGGGGGTGTGTGCAGTTGAACGGGAGGGCTTCGAATGTTAGGTCAGTTGTGGACCATATGCGTTGGTTAAGTATGAGATTCTTCGTCTCGTTGGATACTTTGTGGACCAGGAAGCCGCATGGGAGGTTCTTTGCTCCTTTTCCTCCCTGGGGTTGCGGGGGGGAGACGCGAATGGAGGGGGTTTCGTTATGGATGGATTCTGCGATGATGGTGATGTTGGCCCGTAAGCGTTCCGCAATAATGGCGGTTCTCTCAGCTACTTCTTTCCCAGAGTGGTCGAAAACCCGGACCATGAATTTCGGGTGCTCAACCTGGAACCAGGCGAGCAGGACCCTATTATCCAGGTGGTCGAATATTTGCGCTGAATGTGACATGTGCACTGTCGGGAAACCCCCGATTGGGGCTGGGGTAAATTGGGGGAGTATCGTGCCATGGGACGTGCCGTTCTGACTTAGCACGGATCTGTTCATGTCTGCTAGTGCTAGATGTGCCAGAATGGTTTGTTCTTCGGGGGAGGGTACATGGTTTACGTTGGGGCTGGGGGGTTCGTTCATCATGTGGTCTGCCGTGGGGTTACTTGGAGCGTGGATAGAGTTTGCGAGACCGTCAGAGGGTGGTTCTGTACTGCTAGGGTTGGACGATTTTACGTTGAACTCCTGGTATACAAGGAGGTCAGGTTGGAGCGGGTGGACGCGGTCTGTGTTTCCTGTGGGGGTCGGTGTGTCGGGGGGGGGAGTGTGGGCTCAGGGGTTGGTGTGGGGATGGGGGGTCAGGTACATAGGGTATCGTGTCCATAGCGAGTTCCAAATCGTCTTCTTGCAGAGTGTTAGGGGGGAAGTATTTTGGCCCGGACCGGGTTGATTGAGATGAAGGGCGGGGGGTATTAGGGTATGGGCGTGTGGCTTGGGAGATGGCCTTGAGGGATGTAGGTTCTTTTTCTTTCATCTCTGGTCGGACGGGGAGTTAGATTAGTGGGGGGATGGTTTTATACTTTTTTCCTAGTTGTGGTGCTTCTCGTTTTGGTTTCGGGTTGGTTCGGTGTGGGCATCGTGGCCGGGTTCATATTGATGTTGGCTGTGGGTTATCTATGCTTGCCGGTGGTTGTTAGTTTGCATGAGGTGTTGTTAGCGGTAATAGGAGCCTTTGGGTGAGGGATTAGTTCGGTTTTTTACGTGCGTATCTGTGTTGTTGTGCATGTTTCTTCGGTTTTACGTGCGTATCTGTGCTGATGTATTTGATTTGTCGTTTTGACGTACGATGGGTGTCTTAGTTTTTACCTTGTTGTATTTTTTAGTCTGTTTTTATTGGTGCAGGCGTGTGGGCGTTTTCAGCGTGTTTTTCTTTGCAACGTTTTTGTTGGTGAGGAAGGTTCTAGTCATATTGTCTTTTGGGGTTCCAAGGGTGGGTCGTTGCCTTTATGTTTTCTAAGGTTTTATTGATGTGGTTTATTGGCCAGTTTTTTCTGTGAGCGACGACAGCTCGACCTTGCCCATGCTTTTTTCAGCGTGGGAATTTCACGTCCATGGTGGTGGTACGAGAACAAGGGCCCCCCACACCAATTTTCTGGACAAACAAAAACAAAAACATCTTAGCCGCATTCAGCTTCACAAACGACGACCCCACAACAATATACGAGTTCGACGCGTCGACGCTGAAGACTGTCGGAACTCCCTTCGAAGGGCACACCCAACGTATTTCCAGTCTAGCACTTTCATTTGACTCCACCCTCCTTGCCAGTGCTGCTGAAGACAATACCATCAAGCTCTGGGCTTACGAGTCCCGCCAACCCCTCGCTTCCTTCGACGTTAAAAATCCCCTTCACCTTGTCCTCTCACCCGACTCGTGTCAGTTTGCTTACACGACATTCGCCAACGATGATTACAATGTCTACATATGCAACACTCCACCTGACGTCCTTGCTCAGGACGAGGTACGCATTCGACACAAACACCTACTGTCTATATGCTAATATTCCCTTACAGACAAGTGCACGACCCCTCAATAATCTGCTAAATGTACGCGTCTCGTTTGCTTTACTCATTGCACCACTCATCCATCGCTAATGTTGCAGTCTGATGCAACTCGTCGTCGTCCTGCCGTGCCCCACAGACCAACAATACCTATCATACCTATAGCGCGGAGACCTACGCCTACAATACACCCGCAGCAACCCATTTTCCTTCGCCTCCGCAAATTTCTTCCCTTCTCTTCTCGCACGAATGCAGTGCGCCCTGTTCAACCTCATAATCCCTTTGATGTAGGTCATTTATCTTGGTTCTTTCACATTTGACTTGACAGTGACACCACAGGTCTCTGCTACATTACCCCTACCATCATCTCTCTCGGGGCAGGCCGCAACTCGGTTTGAGCGTGTCAGTGTTCAAATTCAGTCAGCTTGTGATGCATAACTAAGTGTGTATCCAGTTCGAAATAGATTCTCCCCCTCCCCCCTCGAACGCTCCGGTCTCACATTTCCTACGACAGCACCTTTCCTTCCTCATGCCAAGACACAGCCATGGGCCACCAGTCGTTGAAGTTGCACCAGGGCGGAAGTTCACTGTAACCTGCATCTTCTTACCTGTCATCACCTCTTCACTAATTTGTGCCCCATAGCGACTGCTTGCTGCCAAACTACCAGAATACAGGAAAGTCAACGACACCCGACGTCTGCCTGGACAGCAGGCTGGGGCGCCCCAGGATATCGACTGATCTGACATTGATTCGCTTCCAGACGTGCATTGGTGCAAGGTGTTCCTGTGCTACTGTTCGTGCTGGTCGCACGGCAGACCGAGGATGCCTCCTCGATGGCACTTGCAGCGTGTTGAACCCCGCCCGGCTGTCACGACAAACGCTAGTACCACGCAACCATAGTGGTGCTCACGGTCGCAGTTAATTATATGTAATACATTACTCCACTACTGTATCCTCCACGACTGATTATATCTACGCTATCTGTGATGCTTGGCGCATCTGCCAAATCCTGTCACAGCACGAACTTGAATGATTCGGATTACCATCCTCTCACGTGTGCTCATCTTAGCTGACGTTATCCCCCGCAGAATACTGGTCAAGGTTGAAATGACCTCATTCTATATCATTCCTTTCATGAATTATCTTGGACGTCACTGTGCTTTGCACGGACGTCGATTTGGTCTAGTGGGACACTACCTGCTGTGATACTTTGCCCTGATGATTCAACGATGAACACGGTACGGCCCATTGCTCGCAAGGATCATTTGGACTTTTTACTGCTTCTGCGAATGCCAGACTCCAGTGCGATGGTCAAGGACTCCATCATGGAGATTAATCACCGTGTTGAAGCTTAGTGCGTTCTCTTTCCCTGACTGTCAGTGTATCTCATCCTTCGCTGTGATTCTCTGCAAGAATCTCGTATCAGCTATTATTGAGGTCGTCGCAAATGCACGTTGGCAAGTCTACTTCTGGAAAGGTTCAGGTATAGTAGGAGCAGGAGAGGCTACATGACATCGGGTATAAGACACTTTGTGTGTAATACCGAAGCTAATATGCCTGCGAAATGGAGATACGTACGCAGTTAGGATTGTGTCAAGGGATCACTTTTGAGTGGAACGAGCCCCGCTCTGGTGAGTAGTATAGTATCGTCACTGGAGTTCGCCGAGCGCTGTTCACGGCTATTTACTACAGAACGGCACTGCTCCAGCACCTCACCATGTGCTATACGGGTGGATTAAGGATAGACGAAGATATACCTGAGAGTAACTTATGAATTGAAGATCATCGCATCAATTTTCCTATCAGCTGCTCTTACACTTCTCGGAGCGCCTCATTTGCGCTTGGGGAGTTTTTGGAGCCATCATGATAGTAATGCTTTCAATTACTACTGCACCTCAAACACACCACATATGCAAACATGTTGGCTGTCGTTCGTTGATACTGTCTAATGCGAGTCACCACGCCCACTTGGCAGTGAGTTCGAGCTTTTGCAATCCTCTGCTGACTATGGGTGTCGTTAGGGCTCCTCGTGACGGCGCTCTTCGAGACTCTCTTTGAACGCAGTACCCTCACGTTGTCGTGATCCTGAATCGCTTCCTGCCAGTGAGTAATGCTGCTTTACCTGCCGACGCTGATCAGAACAGTTCACAAGTGGGTGGTACGTGCCGGATCACATTTTATTTGTCTCCGTACTCAAATAAAATTTATCCGGGCGGTCGCCCACGTCTCAAACTGTAATCAATGCGCAGATAAGTTGTTTTTAGATGTTGTGCACGCACGCCTCAGGCTGTCATTCTGGTGCTGGGTGACACTGTTACACAGGAAACCCAACCCAACTCGCCAGTGCCGGTACTAGTGATGCACACGCCAATTGATGATGCGGACACGCAGTAACTTCTCTATCTCATATGTCACGTAAGACACTGATTTTTGGACATCGGCACTTGACATCAGAATCATTCAGGGGTAAGTAAGCTTGAACAAAAATGCTGAGCAAAAGTTGTAGATGCTGAAATATTCACATGTCTGCGAGGACGTGAGAAAGCCTTGGATGAGCATGTGTTCGAGAATGGTTGTGCCTATGGAAAGGTAGTCACCGTGCGGTCTCTGTACAATGTTACAGTGTGTTGCATATGAGATTGCAGTGCGTGTTTTTCAAAAACTCGGCCTCGCCACCTTTACCGGCACTTGTATTCCTAACTAGGTCAAGGGATGTGACATGTCACTCTAGCCAGGGCCTGCCTTACAAGATGTGACATCTAATTATGGTATACAAGTGCCGGTAAAAGTGGCGAGGCCGAGTTTTTGAAAAACACGCACTGCAATCTCATATGCAACACACTGTAATCGCGCGTCTGCTGGCGTCCAGAGCGAAACTGCAGAATGGTTTAATGCTACAGCATTCAGACATTTGAAACAGGCCATCCGGATACGCTGTTCACAAGCAAACAACACTGGCGGGTGGGAAATTGAAACGAGATTGACGCTCCAACACAGGAACCTCGGTAATGGCTGTGAGAGGATGTGAGTCAAAAGCAAGGATATTTGAGAAAAACTGGATCTTGCACCTGTGCTCACGGTTTAGAATCCTACCCTCTATCATTGCTTGCCTCTTGGTAACATTCAAAACGACCAACATCGGGCCAACAGCACACGAGGAGAGCTCACCACAAGTCCTTTAAACACGTCCAAAGAACACCTTGCCCCCGCTTAACAGTTTCACTCCCGGAAACACAGGCATGGCTTCCACATCAACAAAAGCAGCCGTCACGAAATCGATTCTGAAACCAACAATGACTTTGAAGGGTCACGTAAACAGGGTTGAATACATATCTAATTTTCCGGACGGCCAGCGAATGATCAGCAGATCTTGGGACGAGACCGCTCGGCGATTGGATCTGAAGGCGGGCAAGGAGATTGAGAAAGAGCAAGGAATTCGCGAGGGGGTTGAAGAGGCAGTGGCGGTATCAAGTGATGGCCGATGGGTTGTCACTGGTGGTGGTGAAAATCGCGCGGAGCTGAAAGCCTGTGAGGTTGAGACAGGGATTGTGAAAACATTCGAAGGCCACTCAAGTCAAATTCACTGCATTGATATCTCTGCAGACAGCACACTGCTGGCGAGCGGGTCCTCGGATAAGACAGCGCGGATATGGAACTTCGAGACCGGTGAACCTGTGGCCGGTCCATTCAAGAGCGTTTATTCGGTGGGCGCAGTTCGTTTCTCAACGGATTCAAAGAAGCTCGCAATCAAGTCATATACTGGTTCGTACCTTGAGGTCTGGGATGTCCAAAAACAGAAATTGGATGTGAGCAAGGGGGATTTGGGCAAACCATCAATATTAAGGACATCTGCGCCAATTTTCTGGACAAACAAAAACAAAAACATCTTAGCCGCACTCGATTTCAGCTTCACAGACTACTTCCCCACAACAATCTACGAGTTTGACGCGTCGACGCTGAAGACTGTCGGAACTCCCTTCGAAACACCCGAGGCCGTTGGCAGTCTAGCACTCTCATTTGACGGCACTCTCCTCGCCACGTCCGACGACACCATCAAACTCTGGGCCTTCGAGTCCCGCCAACTCCTCGCTTCATTTGATGTTGGAAGTGCCCTTACCCTTGTCCTCTCACCCGACTCGTGCCAGTTTGCTTACACGACATCCATCAAAAATGATTACAATATCTACATTTGTAACATTCCACCCGAAGTCCTTGCTCAGGCCCGTGCACGTGTACGCATTCCCCGCAAACCTGCACGAACCCTCAATGATATACTAAATGTGCGCATCTCATTCTTTTACTCATTACACCACTTACTCATCACCGTCATTGCAGTATGATGCAACCCATCGTCCTCCTGCCATGCGCCGCAGACCACCAATACCTATCATACCTATGACGCAGAGACCTCCGCCTACAATCGACCCGCAGCAACCCATTTTCCTCCGCCTCCGCAAACTCCTTCCCTTCTCTTCTCGCGCGAATACAATTCCTTCCGTTCAGAATAATATCCAGTCTCGCGGTTCTCTAGATGTATGTCTCTATTTCTTGCTCCGTTTGCCGTTGACTCGACACTTGTGCTGTAGTTCCCTGCTACGCTGCCCCTACCGTCCAATCGCCTTCATGCAGAAAGCCCTCCATCGACTCCCTTCAAGGGGAAGCAAAAGGCGCGCGAACGGAAACGAAAACCTGCAAAAGTCGTCGACGTTCCTCTCGGACAAGCTACCTATGTTTGTTTTCTGATATTCCGTTGAGCTCATGAGATCTGACCGCGTCATTTGCTAGAACGACGTTGTTGGTGTGGACAACGGAAATCGACCGTTTGTTCTCTTATTTTGCTTAAGCTGGTTCCAGAAAAAGGAGAAGAAGCAGGTTCCACGCCCAGTATATGATGACGATCCTGAGGACGACGACGAAGAGGAGGGGAAGGAAGACATTCTCAATCGTGTCGCTGTGTCTCCTCCCAGGTATAATCCGTCAATTTACTCATTAAATTATTTCGTTGATGCCAGTCTTTTAGGGTCCAGTACGAAGAAATTGAAATGAAAATAATGGCTAGTCAGTCACAGCCAGAGGCTGGACCATCTCGCCTTGCAGTAATTGACGAACACGTAGAGGGGCAGTCTTCGTAAATCCGTCGAGCATTTCATCTGTTGAGTCTCGCGTTGTATCTGTAGCTTTATGACACCATGTTACTTGCTTTTCTGCGTAGAACGATTGTTCAGAACGAGGGTGTATTGACACGAGATAAGCTAACAGTTTGGAGTATTTTGAACGCCACGAGCCCACAGAAAATTAGTCATGGCAAGGGATAACACAGTCCTTGCCATGGCGAAGCTGCTACCTGCAGGGTTCCATCCATTCTTAGTAATATCTTCAATTGCGCTACAAATAACCACCCCAAGCATCATATATTGTCCTCTTAACATATCTCATTCACGAACCACGAGCGATATGAGCGAGACCGTCAGCGAACCTGATTCCGTCATCAGTTTCAACGAGAACGTGTATCTGTCCATGCAAAATGCTGATATATCTATGGTGCTGGATCCGTTCAACTATTCCACACAAAATATGCACACACACACAAAGGATTTACACCCACAGAGTCGCGTACCGTTGCCGAGATGTACCAGGATGCTTTGGGATTAGCGTGACTTCCCGTTTTGGTAACACCGCACGACGACAAAATGCTCGAGCTCGCTGTCCTCAACAGCGAGCTCAAATAGTTGCCTAATCCTTCACCCTTTTCACTAGTTCTTTTGAGGGAAAAAAAATCAACTGTAGCTAAGTAACTATGCTATTTTGACCATAAATCTTCCATACTTACAATATTCACCCATTCCTGTCATATATTTATACTGGGCGCTCTGAGGGGCTTATTATGGGCTCAATTAATGATGTATTTATTGTATAAATATATTAGAACTTCTACAAAGCCAGAAGTATACAATTAGAGTCCAGAAAATACCAGAAAAGCGGTCAGGGTGGGGGGAGGAGGAGGTGGGGAAGGAGGGTTGTGTTGTCCAAGAGTAAGCATAGTTAAGCTACAGGTGATTTTTTTCCCTCAAAAGAACTAGTGAAAAGGGTGAAGGATTAGGCAACTATTTGAGCTCGCTGTTGAGGACAGCGAGCTCGAGCATTTTGTCGTCGTGCGGTGTTACCAAAACGGGAAGTCACGCTAATCCCAAAGCATCCTGGTACATCTCGGCAACGGTACGCGACTCTGTGGGTGTAAATCCTTTGTGTGTGTGTGTGCATATTTTGTGTGGAATAGTTGAACGAATCCAGCGCCATATATATCCACTGCGACCTATGTGGGGAAGGCTCGACAAATCATAGACCAGCTAGCGACGAAGCAAGACAGGTAGCATCAGTAAAATCACACATTACTTAATCTTACTTAAACAGACTTAACTCGCACTTTTGTAGCTTTGCAAAAAGGGATCTACTTTGCTAAAATTCAAACTTGAACATATTCAGAAAAAAATTGTTGAGTTATATTAACATGCATGTTTTATTATATTTCACACCAAAAAACAAAGAGATATGCCGAGTGAATGATGCATGAGAGTGCAAACATTTTTGAGTAAAGTAGAATAAGCTGATTAAGTAATGTGTACATTTACTGATGACTAGATCGAAACCCCACCACGCGTAAACAACGTGAACGCATCCAGGGTTCTAGACGCGATGCTGAGGAACGCTCGCCAAAGCGGCGGCGAAAAATCCGAGCGTTTTACCGCCTGTGCTATCTGCGCATGTCCGGAGATCTATGAGCAAGTCAACCTCGCGAGGACTTGGTTCATGTATCTGCTATGGCCATGTAAGTTATAACTCAAGTGTCTGCCACGAATACCAAATGTGATTTCCCCTTGGTAGTCACAGCCGGATCTCACAAGCCATCACACCTGATCTCTGATCAAACCACGCCGACTATTGACGACACCTATGTTAGCCTCGTAAGTGCCCATACGGAACGGCGTAGCGGATTTAGGAGCGATGTATGTTCCACTGTCAGAAAGGTAGTTTTCAGCGTTAACTCCAACAGCTTAATCGGCGACACGGTTATAGATGCGTTATCACCGGTGTGTGGGATGGAGAACACAGGCCCGCCAGTAGCGATCAGGCTTGGGCGATCTTGACAGGAGCGCATATCCTGAAACGAGCCATCGGTGTTTTCACCCTGGATCGGGTAAGGATTTCTCTGCCAGGTCGGCATTAATTCTGACCCTCGAGTTGGATTACACAGGCACATACATACTGCAGCTGCGACGTTGAACATCATTCGACAATACTCAGGAATATTCGAAGAAACTATTCAAGATATGGCAAGGCTCGTAGGTGATCCTTCCACCGGCGTGATGCTCCAAGGCGATGTCCACACTGTTTTTGATAAGCTAAAAGTATACCTCGAGCAGACGGAGGTGACTCTGCATGCTTTCGTCCTCGTAATGCCTCATATTGATCAGCGCTCCAGCGAGAAAACGAGTACGTAGTCAAAGAAGTTAGCAGCGGGTGGTGGATACATCGCGACGTTCTCGATAGAACTATCACCTTCCGGAATCACGCTGCTCCTACACGAGACATATCGTTGCCTAACCCTCATTTCATCGTCCTACATGCAGCCATCTCTCAAATTTTGCATATGAGCGGTGCATCCGAGGTATTCGCACAGATTTTGGACCTCTATGATGGAGCAGCAGGAGGCAATGCCCGAATTCTGAAAAGCAATGGAAATCCAGTCCATCAATTATCTTCGATGATGTCTGCACTGTATATCAGCGCCTCGTTGGAGTCCGCTGCATAGAGGTTGCAGTATTGTCTGCTATGTTGTTGGTGTGAGTCCAATGAGCGTACCATTGGACCTAAAAACATGTACGGCACGCGAGATACAAAGATGCAGCCTCGCAAGGGATAGTATGTGCTAGGTACTGTTGCAAAGTCGTACCACATGGCGACTCCGGTGAATCCAATCTTTGACCACTCTCTGGGGGAATTTGGGGTTGGATTCATGCCTTTACTTCCCGTGGAACAACGAAAACCGCTCACGACAGGTAACCCGCAAAAGAAGAATCCAGATTCATGTTACCCTGAAGAACCTGGTCCGATGGTAGCATCAACAGTACAGCGGGTCAGCCTGTCCAATACCTCCGTCATCATCGGTCGCTTTTTCGGGTCTTCATCCATAAGTTGCGACGAAATCTCAAGGAGGGTATCGCGATCCGTGGATGGGCGACATTTGTTGCACAGCTCCTCTAATGTCTTTCCACAGGACCACAAGTCCGCCCGGATCGCACTGAAGAGGTCATTACCAGTGGCTACCTCAGGGGCGATATATTCAGGAGTGCCCGCGATGCCACGAAACTTATGTTCGACACCCTTGACTCGCAAAGACCTGTTGAAGTCGATGACAGTCAGACGGCCGCCGTTGACAGGGATCAAGATGTTTTTCGGCTTCAGATCCATGTGCGCCACGCCGTGTTGGTGCATGAAGTCTACCGCTTCGAACAGCTGTTTAGCCACAGACCACAGGTGTGCACTCGGCTACAGCCGATTCCTCGGATTCGAGGTACTCAAAGATATCGCGGATCCGAGCGTTATCGGAAGTTGTAACATAGCACAACTCGGTTTTGAGGACGACGAAAAATTTGTGGACCATGGCCAGACTCAACGGGAGACGCGACAAGTCAATTAGATTTAAAGACATCTCATAATTACATTCTGAAAAAGTAGAATTGTCAGATAGCGACCTCATGCGATTTACGACATACCAGAACTCATGTAATCCCGACTGCCTACGTTGAATTCCATATTGACAAGATTAGTTGTCGCCAGCCCAAAATCTGCAATACGGATGCCCGACCCAGACTCAACACAGAGAATGTTCTCTGGATTTAAGACGCGGTGATATACGCCGGCGGTGTGACAGACAAATATGCCATCGAGAAGCTCGATGAAGGCTTTCTTAATGAGCGGAACATTTCCTTCGTACGTTCGCAACCGGATGGCGGTAAATAGGTCCCCACCAGGGCAGTAGTCGAATACGCAGTACATGTATAGTCCTTCCTCGATGATGTGGTGAAGTTTGCAAATATTCGGCGACGACGATCTAGATACCACGTAGTGGCATGCGATCTCTCGTTTCTGCCACATGAGACCTTCTCGGCAGAGCTCTTTGTTTCGCAAGCACTTGATGGCATAGTACACAGGATTCCATGGGTCTGACTGAGTGTCGAGAGCGAGATAGACGGTTCCGGAGGAGCCGTAGCCAATCAACTCGACCAGCTTGAAACGACCGTGGCCGACCCACTGACCAGATAAGTTTGGAATTGGGAGTGCTTCCTGTTGATAATTCATTGCTGATCAGGTTGGTTTGGAAGGAAGCAGTTTCAAACGAGACGTGAGGTTGAATGTTAAATTTGAGGGGCGAGAGTACTTGGTTGATGAGCTGGTATCAGGCTGGGTTGGTTTTAGGGGAAAAGAAGGGGACGGCCCATCATGAATTTTGTACTTGAAATCGACGTGGTTCTCTGTCTCACTTGCATGTCGGATTCACATCATGCTGAGTCATCATTAGATGATGAGGTCATCTCAATCCAGGCTGGACTTCGTCACTCAACATATTTAACCACTGCATCAATCACCTATCCTTAAATACCACTACAAAACTCAAATCAAATATATACACACTCCGTACCCAGTACCCGTGGTTGATTACTTGGATGGCTTCCAGTGTTACACTTATCTCCGCCAGTCGACGCATCTCCACCAGCCTGGAAAGCAATGGACGTTATGTGTGTTCCCCCATCGGACCTGGCCACGAGCTTGGCGTTATATTTATGAACGCTGAGGCCTGAGGATCAGACGTGGTCCCACATCACCAAGATTCCCCAAATTGGAGAAGAGCTAATAAGAGCTGTCCATTGCCAAACGGGTCACGCTTGCGCTCACGCACAAAAAATTCCGTCGATATGAACAGTCCACTCGGAAGCTCCACCGATGGAGGCTCTCCCTCCGGGTTGACTTCGCCTGTCTTCACCTCTCCCTTCCTCCGTCCAAACTCTCCTCCATGTCTGCTGGACGAGAGCCAATCATTTTCCCTCGATGCCTCGCTCCCGCAATGCGCACCACAAATGAGCGCTTCTTTACATATACGTGCGACAACGGACATTGGTGTCCAAGTTTCACACAATTTTACCTCCTACCCTTCTTCTCCCTCATTATCCCCGTCAAGGACACCTCCAGCTCAAAAACCAAAAGCTACGCTCAAGTCAAAGCCATCGGTAGCCACATTTCTTGCTCCTCCTCCTCTTGCGCCCCCGCCTACAATATCATTTGAATCCACGCAGATTCCATGGAAGGGCCTTCCCTACGAGGCCGCTCAATGGACGTTCACCTCACCCGAACTACAGGAGATAGTCTCACGTGCTATCAGGTTAAGCGCAAAAGAGTCCTTCATACGCCTCCTATCCCTCCAGGCGCTCGACACAGACATGGTGAAAGAAGCAGAGCGTCTCGAAGAAGAGCGTCTAGCAGCGCAGGTCAAATGGAGATTCGAAATGAACAGGCGAACCATGCTGATGCAGGCGCTCAACTCCTGTGCCGGTGTCCTCGCAAACTCAGGAGAAGGCGATAAAGATAATGTTTTGGGAGGCTTGATATCTCAAGTTTCAACTTCTATTGCTTCGTGCGACTCTATTCTTGCATCTATTCTGCACATGTCAGACCAGCAGGCGCAAATCTCGGTAGTTCAGCACCGACATTGGGCTTCAGCTCTCGGGATTGCACTTCGCAAGCTGAATAAGGCATTCGAGCGTCAAGGAGAGGAGATGAAACGCGCGCTAATACGTATCCAGACGCTCGAGGATGAGCTCGAGGAGGCCTGGAGAGAAGCGGAGGGCATGGCCGCCGAGATTGATGAGATGGAGGAGAGCGAGGATGAACTTGATGATATCGATGACAACCAAACACTTGGAGACATGACCATCAACACCGATATCGCACAGGTCATGGGTGTCACCGCAAAAGCTGTCTTATCCAAAGCTACTCTCATCTCCCAAGTTAAGCACGTATCATCCGACGCTAAATCCGTCAAGTCTGTCAAATCCGCCAAATCCTCCCGCAGCAAACGATCCAAAGATGGCCCAAATCGGCTTTCACGCTTTTCTGCAGCAAAGACACGCTCACGCACCGCATCCAATGCCAGCCTCCGTTTGCCCAAGGGGCTGCGCACTCCCACATCATCTCATATGCCAGATGATCCGCCACCCATGCCTGCACTTCCGGACGCCTTACAAGGATGCTCGTTCCTTGATATGGACACCACCGGCGCAGAGTATTCCCGTCCACTGAGAAAACAGCTACCTAACCGTGCGAATTCTCATCATGTTCTCATCGCTCTCTAACTTCTGTATTTCAGGCGCTCCCGAACCAACAGTTTCCCTCCCTGAACCTCCCCATACAGCAGGCCTTCCTCGAACCGCCATTCCGTCCATTTGGATAGACGCCGACTCATGCCCCGGTCTGCGACCGAACGGCCTCGATCGCTCTCACTCCATGCAGATCTTTCCCTCACTTCGACAGGGCCGGCGAAGCGATCTCGTGATGAGCCTCTCTCACTCTGATCCTGGAAACTCACCTGTAGAAAAGGCCGATCCTGTTTTGGGCGGCTTGGGGGCTGTGGCTGTAGTGGATAAACCACTTCCTGCGGACAGACCTGTGCCTGTTATCGATCGGCCAGTATCTGCTGTGGATCGGCTAGTGTCTGGTGCGATGGACCGACCGCGTCCGAGTGTGGATAGGAGGAGTTCTGGCTCACACAAGTTGATGCCGATGCTTGAAAGGTCGACTGGAATCCCTGCGACTCTTATCTCTGGTGGGAGGTATTACTCGCGGGGCTTACCCAGTTACCGGTCAACGGAAACTATTTCTGAGGGCGGGACCCCTCCGCGGGCGGGAACGCCAAATATTGGTTAGGCCGGGACATAGTCCATGTCATCAGGCCAGCTATGCATTGTTAGGCATGTAGAACCCTTCCTCCGAACGGACCAAGTTGACTAATTGAATCACTTCAATCAGATATCATTCACATTCCATTTATACGCACATATGTTCCTTCACATCTACGACCCATCGGAATTCGCATGCATAATCATACCTGCTGTATAACATCCTACTGACGTATAATCTTTTCTTGATATCTGTTACTACTGTTTGCACGCTCATGTACCTAACTACTCACACATCGGGGTTTGCAGTATTTAAGACAGGCTTGAATGTCGTGCGAAATGTCAAGATAATACTTAAAATTTAGGTTGTCGTCTAAGCAGAAGTGAAATTTCAAATATTAACGAGATCTTGCATGACATGATAAATATAAAGCATTAGCAAACATTTTGTTGCCGGCCGAACGTTAACGACAATAAGAAATATAAATATATATTTAATGCTGGCCTAAACTTCAAAATGAAACTTCACATTTAATACTCGAAAAAACTTCAAGCATTGCATGTGACTGAATGCCTGCTCAAGTATGAAGTTTAGACCGCCACTTAGACGGGCGTCAAAATTTTAAATACCCCCTGAGGATAAATGTGAAGATAAAACATCAAGTTTTATCTCCAGATAAAATAGATCGCCCGACGATCGCCCACTCATCGCCCGCTCACCGCCCGCTCACCGCCCGCTCACTGCCCGCTCACGATGATCTATACACGATTCGCCCACTCATGAGTTGGGAACACGAGTCTGATTGCTTGTATATACAAATATATGTAGTAGAGCGAACTGAAGATCAATCACGAGATAGAGATAATATGACTACAGTATCACTTGAAACCGCCCATCGAGCAAAGTGACCAACAACCCAGGATACCTTGACATTTTCTAAGTGACTACTGAAGCTTGATGAGTACATTTTCGCGGGAAAAGGAGGATACATAGCAAATGGATTGATGGTCTGATCATGACGATCCAGCGGGACGAGTCTGTGTACAGCAAACACAAGTTCACCTGCGGGCATGGCATAGATATGTCGAATGCTGCCGGGGATAGGAGATGATAGTCGGTCACCCCGAGGATAAAAAAAAACTTGACTATTCCCGACGTGAGTAGAGGCCCTGCTGTAGATAAGACCGTTGAATTTTAGTCGTGCGCGTAATATGGCTGTGCGTCGTTTGATGAGCACGTACAAGTCTTCAGGTACAGCAACAGCTCTAGCGGAGGAAGAAACCTGTACACTGTCGTCCAAAGGATCCTCGGCAAGTTCTTCACCGAGACTTGTAGCGCTCTTGGGAGCGTACATATTGTCAAACAGAACTTTGCACTCTTGAATAGCTGGCGGACAATCCGGTTGACTTAGCCAACAGCGAAGTTTTGAAGTTTTCATAAAAGAATATAACATTGTAGTTTCCAACTCGCCTTGAAAAAAAATCAGTTTTGCTACTAACTAGTGCTCCGTAAAGACCCACCAGTCTTGTGATTTACTGGAAGACGCTGAAGTATTCCGATTAAATGTTCGAAAGGAAAGCACCACCAAGAGTGGGCAGGGCCAAATAGAAGTAGATAGTCGTATATGTGGAAGGCAGCATGGTGATTCGGACGCAAAGCAAAGGTGGGGTGTATCTTCTTCAAATTTCCAACATAACGTGCAATGTGGGAGCGATATGCATGTGCTCTCTCTGCAGAGGTTGTTCAGGCACACGCGAGATAAACTGCGCAAACAAGTTCCATAGTGTGATCGAGAATAGCTCTAAGGTGGGTCCCGATTTCATCAGAAGGATGCGAAGTGCCAGCCCCCCACAAGCTCACAAGGGCAATGGGAATGTAGACGGTGATTAGGGAGCGCCACTCGTCCGCTTTCATCGTCCCGGCAGATGCACTTCCAAAATCACTTGGGGCCGAAGTAAACCAAGACGGAATGGTTATCTCCTGGATGACGTCTCGAACACGATTGAGTGCATCTGGAGAATTGAGCCCTTGTTCCTTCTGCGGAGCAGTAAAAGGTTTTCCAAGGCGCTAAGAACAAACATTGGAAACTCGCTCGTAAACAGGGAGCGGCACATTAAGAACTTACCCATTCCGCGAGAGCTTTGACATAGTCAATTTTGAACAATCTACTAGATTTCTGGGGAATGCATTGCAAGGCCTCGCAAACAAACTTGAGGGGTCCCGTATTCTTGTGAGACAGAGATTTTTTTAACCTTTCCAGGTTTTCGTCATCAGAAGGCAATTGGGAAACCAGAAGGGTGCGTATAGAAGCGACCTGAGTTAATTCCTTGGAAGTCATCCCCAGAGGCATCTTGTCTAAGTCACACGAAAATGAAAAGGCTGGAGGGGATGAAGTCGATGAAGTGGTCGACGTAGTCAAACCGAGAAGGCTACGGGAGTGATGCTGAACTAAACCTTCCAATATGCAGTGCATCGGGTCGACGACAAGCTGGTGTGAGGGGTCCCAGTATGGTAAACGCCACATCTCTGAATAGTGCACTCCGTGAGCTTTGAATATTTTCTCTCGTTCTGAGGTCGTCGCAGCGTCCCTCCACTGCTCAGCAAACTTCCGGAGTTCATCTTTATCACGAGGTTCCCAATTTTCAAAGTCCACTCTACCGTAGGTGGTCTTGTGGTAGCAATTACATGCGCTACAATAGAAGTGACTGCCGGTTCCAGCTAAAGAGGCAAGATGACGAGCGGCAGGAAGATCACAAACAGCCAGAGCAACAGCGCTGTGAGCGAGCCAGCCGGTAGGAAAACAAGCAGTCTTGGAAAATTGGATACCGCGCTCCCATGAATCTACCATGTCATTGATAAGTGGTCGGATGTAGTGATTGAGATGCTCGAGGGACGGTTGTTTCGGACCCGGGATAATCCCTGCAAGATACATGTTTTTGGGTTTGTACCTAATATCCAATGGTAGATTCAAGCACGCCATCGAGATGATTCCAGAGGATTTGCTAGCACCACGCAAATTCATACCTTCAGGATTGAAGAAGTCCACGTGAAGAGTGAAAGCATAGCGTCCTTCGTCTCCTCTATCGATAAAAAGTGAACCTGGCTTTGGGCCACCAAACTGACGGAGAAATTTAGCTTCGAATGCGTGTTTCATCAAAGGCGGATGGGGAGAACTGATTGAGTCCTGCAAATCGTCGCAGGCCTGATCCATCACCGCCTCGATATCTGCACAGGAGAGGAGGCCAGCGAGGTATTCCTTGAAATCGTGGTAGACGAATGTCTTCTTCGGCCGGAGTACTCCATGACAGCCATGGTCAAGTAATGACTCACCGCATTCGGCCTCTGGCGTGGGTTGGTGTGTGCAATGTTCAGGATATGTAGGAACAGTTGAGCCGTCTGCATAATGTGGGCTGTAGGTGCAGTGACAACTGGAGCAGACTGTGTAGACGACAGTTTTCTCGGTGAGATGGAATTTTGAGAGTGCAGTTTCGAAAGTTGTTGGAATTTGTCTAAGCACATTTTGATGGGGATAGCTGAGGCTACCATCCGATCTCCGGAACACGAGGAATAGCAGGATTGAGATAAGTCCCAAGATGCAATCACAGCCTCGCCTACTGACTCCCATGACGACTTTACACATCACGCCGATGAATAAGGCGACCTGTGTGATTTCGTTGTACTGAGTCAGCGGAGATTCATGGTGAATATCTATTGACTGTTAGAACACGATCATGACGAAGATAGTCAACTCTTACCGGCATCGAATTTGACCGCTGTACGCAAGTCCATTTCGGGCGGCTTGTGACTATTGAACTGGGCTTCCAAGCCATCCATCTCCAGCATGATTGCCTTCTTCCGCGCGACCACAATGTCTGCATGTTGTTTGAGGTTCTCCACAGCTGTGCGAAGCACTGGTAGCTCACGACCAACATGATCGAAATTACCAGCAAGCAAGAAGCGAAAGCACTGCTGAACACAGAACTTGACGTTATCGAGGACTGTGAAGGCCTTCACGGTTGGCCGGTGTCTGATCTTTTTGGAGACGTCGCAACAATCAGCAGTTGCAACACTGGGTTCTTGTGCAACGAAAGGATCCAACAATGTGAGTCGCTCAAGATCATCTACCAGAGCTGGAATAGATACTGGTAGAGTGGGGTTGGGGTGCTCCGGAAGCCCAGGCATATGTGGAGCAACAAGCGGTTCATTGTCGGTAAGGGTGAGTGTGCGGAGCTGTGAGGCTACGAAATCCGCGCCATCATTCCTGCGATCAGATCCAGCAGCATGAACAAGCACAGCATGTTCTGCTTGGATACGTTGTAAATGGGCGGCCATAAGGCGTTCTGCAATGAGCACCCCCTTAGGTGTGCCATCATCAGCACGATCGCCGGTTTCGATGCATTCCTCACAGATGCACCGTTTATATACTGTGCGGGACACAGGCATCAAGAGCGGGGGTGACGATAAGAGTGATCAATAGCAACGACAGTATGTACCATCGTTTCTATGAAATGGACAGGGAGTGAGAGTCGTAGTGTTGGAGAGCCAGAACCACCTGCACAGGCAAGCTTTTAAGTTAGACGAAAAACAACGACAGAAGAAACAACTTGCAATTTCTAGTAATGAAACAACAAGAACAATGATCGGTGGAATACAACAAAGTGTTGTAATCACAGAAATAAGCCTAGTACGAAAACGTGAAGTTCATTAGAACAACTACCAAACGAGGAAATAGACTAGCTATGCACCTATGGCGAAACTGTGGGGAAGAGGTGACAGGCTACCACGGACGTCAAGTGACTTGGAGTTGGGACGTTGGCGATGGCGACGAAATTAGAGAATGCCGGGCACGACCGTACATACAGTCGTACCCTGGGAGAAGGTCATGGAAGGACCACGGGTGTTGAGCCGGGGAGTGACTCGGAGTTGGGACGTTGGCAATGGCGACAAAATTAGAGAACGTTGGGCACGACCGTACATACAGTCATGCCCTGGTCATTCGTTGTCGACGAGGATGACAGGCTCGGCGGTAACAACGGCCAAGCCTGGTGGCGATAAAGTACGATAGGCATGACCGTACATACAGTGGCTCAAAAAAGTGTCCCAATGTTTGCCCAGTTTCAAGTAATTGCATGATGGTGAGTCAAGGTGTGTGAATCTGATGTGGCAGTGCAGACATATTTGGTAGTAATACCTTCTGGCTTGAATCTGAGCTATGTGGCGTGGGAAACGGAGCTTACAGAGCGGAGATATGATAATTCTACAATTGTGACTCATTGGGACACTTT